>NC_043717.1:87829116-87830201 GCF_006229205.1 Suricata suricatta
AATCATCAAAGATTACCATAAAAAAATTATATGCCCACAAACTGGACTACCTAGAAGAAATGGACAAATATCTGAATGCACATGCACTACCAAAATTCAAACGGGAAGAAATAGAAAGCATGAATAGACCAATAACCAGAGAAGAAATCAATTCCTTTATCAAATATCTCTCAACAAATAAGAGCCCAGGGCCAGATGGTTTCCCAGGGGAATTCTACCAGACATTTAAAACAGAGCTAATACCCATTCTTCTCACACTATTCCGTAAAATAGAAATAGAAGGAAAACTTCCAAACTCATTCTACGAAGCCAGCATCACCTTGATACCCAAACCAGACAGAGACCCAGCAAAAAAAGAGAACTAGAGACCAATATTCTTAATGAATACAGATGCAAAAATCTTCAATAAGATACTGGCAAATTGAATTCAACAGCATATAAAGAAATTATCCATCATGATCAAGTGGGATTCATTCCTGGGTTACAGGGCTGGTACAATTTGCAAATCCATCAATGTGATCCATCGCATTAACAAAAGAAAGGATAAAAACCATATGATCCTGTCAATAGATGCAGAAAAAGCATTTGACAAAGTATAGAACCCATTCTGAATAAAAACCCTTGAAAAAGTCAGGATAGAAGCAACTTACCTAAACATTATAAAAGCAGTTTATGAAAAGCCCACAGCTAATATCATTCTCAATGGGGAAAAAACGAGAGTTTTCCCTCTGAGATCAGGAACACGACAGGGGTTTCCACTCTCACCACTGTTGTTTCATATAGTGCTGGAAGTCCTAGCATCAGCAATCAGACAACAAAAGGAAATAAAAGGCATCTGAATTGGCAAAGAAGAAGTCAACTTTCACTTTTCGCAGATGACATGATACTATACATGGAAAATCTGGCAGTCTCCACCAGAAGCCTTCCAGAACTAATCAAGGAGTTCAGTAAAGTTGCAGGTTACAAAATCAATGTACGGAAATCAATTGCATTCCTATACACCAATAATGAAGTAGCGGAAAGAGAAATCAAGGAACTGATCCCATTCACAATTCCACAAAAACCATCAAATACCTAGGAGTAAA
>NC_043717.1:87830301-87837971 GCF_006229205.1 Suricata suricatta
GAACAAACTATTCTCAAATTCGTATGGAACCACAAAAGACCTCGAATAGCCAAAGTAATATTGAAGAAGAAAACCAAAATGGGAGGCATCACAATCCCAGACTTTAGCCTCTACTACAGAACTGTCATCATCAAGACAGTATGGTATTGGCACAAAAACAGACCCATAGACCAATGGAATAGAATAGAGAACCCAGAATTGGACCCACAAATGTACACAATTATTCTTTGACAAAGCAGGAAAAAGTATCCAATGGAAAAAATACTGCCTCTTTAGCAGGTGGTGCTGGGAGAACTGGACAGCAACATGCAGAAGAATGAAACTAGACCTCCTTCTTACACTAGACACAAAAATAAACTCAAAATGGCTGAAGGACCTGAATGTGAGATAGAAAACCATCAAAACCCTCGAGGATAAAGTAGGAAACAAACTTCTTGACCTCAATCACCTCAATTTCCTACTCGACACATCCCCAAAGGCAAGGGAAATTAAAGCAAAAATGAACTATTGGGACCTCATCAAGATAAAATGTTTCTGCTCTGCAAAGGAAACAATCAAGAAAACTAATAGGCAACCGATCGAATGGGAAAAGACAGTGGCAAATGAGATATCAGAAAAAGGGTTAGTATCCAAAATCTACAAAGAACTCACAAAATTCCTCACCCAAAAACAAAAACCCAGTGAAGAAATGGGCAGAAGACATAAACAGACACTTCTCCAAAGAGGACATCCAGATGGCCTACAGGCACATGAAACGATGCTCAACATCACTCATCATCAGGGAAACACAAATCAAAACCACAGTTAGTCACCATCTCATGCCAGTCAGAGTGGCTAAAATGAAATTAAGAGAGTATAGATGCTGGCGAGGGTGTGGAGAGATGGGCACCCTCCTACCCTGTTGGTGGGAATGTAAACTGGTGTAGCCACTTTGGAAAACAGTGTGGACGTTCCCCAAAAAACTATCACTAGAACTCCCCTATGACCCAGCAATAGAACTGCTAGGGATTTATCCAAGGGATACAGAAGTACTGATGCATAGGTGCACATGTACCCCAATGTTTATAGCAGCAATGTCAACAATAGCCAAATCATGGAAAAGCCTAAATGTCCATCACCTGATGAGTGGATCAAGAAGATGTGGTTTATATATACAATGGAGTATTACATGGCAATGAGAAAGAATGAAATCTGGCCATTTGAAGGAAAGTGGATGGACCTCGAGGGTGTCATGCTAAGCGAAATATGTCAGGCAAAGAAGGACAGATACCATATGATTGCACTCATAGATCTAACAGGAGAACAGGAGAAACCTAATGGAGGACCAGGTGGAGGGGAAGAGGGAAAGTGAGTTGGGAAGAGGGGGATGCAAAATTTGAGAGACTATTCAATACTGAAAATGAACCGAGTGTTGAAAGGGAGAGGGGGGAATGAGGGGGTGGTAATGGAGGTGGGCAATTGTGGGGAAGAGCAGTGGGTGTTATATGGAAACCAAATTGACAATAAACTATTAAAAAATAAATTTAAAACATCTTAATGAAAATATATGGCCGAAAACTATTTATGAACAGTACTGAATAAGTTTTCGTTATCTTTAACTTAGTGCCTGAACATTTTCTTTACTTTTGTGGTACAAATGAAAACACCATTCTTATACTTTGAGTGGAAAACAATTGTATCATCATTGTCTGTTGATTTTATCAAGAGTTTAAACAAGGAAGTTGCAATTTGCAGTATATATTTTATTTTAAAGGTATGAATTAGTCTTCATTTTTCTCTTTGGAATATTGATTTTTAGCTATGAATAAATATTGAGAATAATTAATATTGTAAATAATCAGAAATACTGATAGCATGCATACAAACACCTGATTCTATTACATATGATTTGTAACATAGTATTGTCTATCTAAAATAAGACTTCTTTAATATTTAGAAATATGTTCTAAAATAGACTATTTAATTGATTGACACATTTAATGCTATTAAAGACATTATTTTCTTTTATTTTTTAAATACAACAACAAAAGTAGCCCAATCGCAGTTCTTGATATTTGACATTGATGACAGGTCTGTCATAGTTCTATGCCCCCTAGTCTCAGCCTCACACGCTCAACTGTGCTCAACAATTTTTGCTGCTAGTAAAGATGTTAGTAGGCAAGTGCAAGGGGTGACTCCATGTAAGTCTCTTTCAGAGAAGGAAGAATGAAGAAAAGAAGGAATAAGTGAGAAAGCAGTTTGGTATACTCATTAAACGTATAGATCTAAAGTTACACTGCTGCAGACCAAGTGCTATTCTCTTTAATAGTTATTTGACCTCGGGTAAGTCACAGTTTCTCACTAATATTTCACAGATTCCATGAAAAAGGCTTTGCTTTTTCTAGCTGCATGTTTTGCAGTTTGACCTTGATTATTCTTTCTTCTCTCTAAGCCCATTTCTTATCAGTGAAATAGTACCTAATAACCCTGAAAGACCTGCTTTCTGTTACCATTTAAAGACAAGTACCTAGTTAACAATACTGTATTGTTTACTTAAAATTTTGCTAAGAAGGTAGATCTTATCTTAAGTACTCTTAATACAAAAGAAAAAACACTAAAGGGAGTAGGAGGAATCTTTTGGAGGTGATGGATAAGCTTATGGTCTTGATTGTGGTGATGGTTTCACAGATGTATACTTGTCTCCAAACTCATTAAGTTGTATACACTAATTATGTAAAGCTTTTTGTATGCCAATCATACCTAAATAGTTTTTTAATATCAATTTAGATGTATTTTCAAGTTTTCATATAAAGAATTTTTATTGTACAGTTTTAATTACTTTAAAATTATTATAAGGATTCTTTGACTAGCAGAACCTTAGCAATGTGTTTTTTAATGTCCAAATGTACAGGGTTTCAACCATTTCGTTGTGGTTATAGAACATGGTCTACATGATACAATTTTTTTAAGTTTACTTATTTATTGAGTGAGATAGAGTGAGAAAATGAGTGAGGGACGGGTATAGAGAAGGAGAGACAGAATTCCAAGTAGACTCTGCACCATCAGTGAAGAGCACTATGTGGGGCTCAAACTCATGAACCGGGAGATCATGACCTGAGCTGGTTAAGTTAGACACTTAAGCGACTGCACCTCCCAGGTGCCTCTGAATGATACAAATTTTTAAAAGTATTTCAAGTTGTGCTGTGTGACCCTATATGCAATCAATTTTCCAAATATTTCATGTATATTTTAGAAGATTGCATGTTGGAAAACTGTTGGAGGCAGGATTGTGTGTGTTTATGAATACATATACATGTATATATGTGTGTGTATGTGTGTGTGTGTATATATATATATATATATATATATATATATATATTCCTTAAAATTAAGTGCACTAATTGTGTTATTCAAATCTTCTATATCTTTACTATTTTAATTTTGTCTCTTGGCCCATCAATATTGGAAAGAAGTATGCTGATATTTCCTACTATGATAGAATTGTCTTTTTAAAAATTTTTATCAATTATTGATTTACACAATCAAGGCTATAGTATTAGGCATTATAAGTTTAAATAAATATATTATGTCTCCTTAGTGAATAAAACATTTGGTTAGTATTTCCTGGTATATCTCAGTTTACTAATTCTGTCATCGCCCAATTTTTAGCTCCTAACATCAGCATTTGCATCCAGGACATCTTAAGATTTCATGTTCTGTTACTATTAACCTCTCAAATTCCAGCTCACTAGTACACTTTTTCTTTATTTTATAGTTTGTTTGTTTGGGTTTTGGCCCATGGTGATTTCATGTAGTGCAGGTTCAAAAATACATTTAAATGATGTGTGTTTGTTTCAATTTATCTATTATATAATGTTGTTTAAAATATCTTGTTTGACATTGTGCCAGAAGCAGAAGTCCTTGCTGAACTTCTGACATTAGTAATGATCTAAATAAACTACCTTATTTAAATCATATGTTCATAGCAGGCATTATAAATCTGTCATGGTACTGTTATCTATTTCCTTTAAGGGTGAAAGCAGCATAATAATCCTTAAAATATAGAAATCCATCACCAGTTAAAACCATTATTGCATTCCCCAGCTAACCCATGTTTTTCACGTGTACTTTGCTTTCCCTGACAGCATTCTTCTCCTTTCCTACTGCATCCTGTCACCTAGAGTGAAACTACAGACCAAGAACATTTTTATGTCAATCCTCTGAGTTGAGTGTGAGTTGTTATCAAGGATGTATTCCTTGAAAATGATGAAAGGTTAGAATAATTTCTATCGATCATTAAAAAATACCATGTTTTGAATCTTCATGCTATTTTCTTAACATGGCATTTAACTGTCATACTTTGAGGTTCAGTCTAGAATTGTGCTGTGTAATATATCATAGGCAGTAGCCACATGTGGCTATTGAGTACCTGAAAAGTTCCTAGTTGGCAAGATATGGAAACAACCCAAGTGTCAATTGACAGATGAATGGATAAAAAAATGTGGTATAGACATATAATTATATAGTACTTAGCCTAAAAAAAGAAGGAAATCCTTCCATTTGTGATAACATGTGTGAACTTGAAGGACATTAAGCTAAGTAAGTAAGCAGAATGGATACTGTATGATTCCACGTATATGAGGTATCTAAAATACTCAGATTATGGATGTTGCCAATGTCTTGAAATATTTTTTCTCATCATTAAATTGAAATTGTCATTTATTATACCTACTGCTGGATTTCCATTAATAAGTTTGATACTATTAAATGATAATTATTAAAGAATTTGATTATCTAATATATGAATTTAATTATTTAATATATTAATAAATAAACACAATGTGTTCCTTTAGGAATCACAGTATATTTCTACTGAATGAAATTATAGCCAAATTAGAATAGATTCTAGGTTTTTAATTTAGTAACCATGAATGGACTGTAATATCCCTTGCAATTATACACAAAACTGTGTGCAATTGCATATATTGTTTTTTTTATTTGATCAAATATATTCTAAATACCCCCATCACCCCAAAATGAATTAAGAACAATAAGCCTAGACTTAAAACCTTGCAATTTTGTATTGCTACAGACCAAGCCATACAATGTGGAAGTCCTAAAATACATCTTGATAATTGGTTATAGGTTTAAAAATCCATTCATGGATTTCATTCATCCAGTTAATACTTATTGCATATCTACTGGGGTAGCAATGACAGGGGTTGCCACTCATTTCCAGTAACGTGTTTGTATGGTTTGTGTGTGACAAGGGGATATAGAAGTCAATGGTCAGATTCTGGGTTGTCAGTAATGATATATATATTTCAAATTCATAGATTCATATGATTCATGTCAGTGGCAGTGAAACTAAGAACTTATATAATGTCTCAAAATGAGAATTCTGTAGTGCAATGGAAAGAGAACAAAAGATTTCCTGATGGAGACCTGAAAAGGCACTTGAGTTGAAACTTGCATTTTAAATAATAAAAACCAGAATTCTTTGTACTTTTTTCTATTTCTTTGTAAATATGTATGTGGATTTATTTTTTCAATTCCAGTTAACATACAGTGTAATATTATTCAGGTGTACAATATAATGATTCATCATTTCCACACAACAGGTGGTATTCATCACAAGTGCACTCCTTAATCTCCATCACCTATTTAACTCATCCCTCCACCCATCTCCCCTCTTGTAACCACTGGTTTTTAGTTAAGTTTGTTTTTAGTTAAGAGTTTGGGAGCATCTGGGTGGCTCAGTCAGTTAAGCATCTGACTCTTGATTTTGGCTCAAGCCATGATCTCAGAGTTTGTGAGTTCGAGCCTCATGTTGGACTCTGTGCTGAAAGCGTGGAGCCTGCTTGGGATTCTCTCTCTCTCAAATTAATATTTAGGAAAAAAGAATTTGTTCTATGGTTTACCTCTCTCCTTTTTTCCCTTTGTGCATTTGTTTTTCTTGAATTCCACACACATATGAATGAAACCATATGATATTTGTTGTTCTCTCACTTTTTGCTTAGTATAATACTCTACATTTATCCACATCATTGCAAATGGCAAGATTTTATTCTTTTTATGACTGAGTAATATTTCATTGCATATATATTACCACAATTTCTTCATCCATTCATAAGTCTATAGACATTTGAGCTATTTCCATAATTCGGCTATTGTAGATAATGCTGCTATAAACATCAGGCTGCTTGTATCCCTTTGGATCAGTATTTTTGTGTCCTTTGTGCAAATACCTAGTAGTGCAATTGCTGGGTTGTAGGTTAATTCTATTTTTAATGTTTTTAGGAAACTCCATAGTGTTTTCCAGAGTATCTGCACTGGTTTGCATTCCCACCAACAGTGTATGGGGGATCCCCCTTCTCCACATCCTTGTCAGAACTTGTTGTTTCTTCTGTTGTTGATTTCAGCCATTCTGACAGGTGTGGAGTGCTATTTCATTGTAGTTTTTATTTGTATTTCCTTGATGATGAATGATATTGAGCATCTTTTCATGTGTGTGTTAGCCCTCTGGATGTCTTCTTTGGAAATATATCTATTCATGTCTTCTGTCCATTTTTAAACTGTATTATTTGGTTATGTTTTTTTGGTGGGGATATTGAGTTTAATAGCTCTTTATAGATTTGGGATACTAACCCTTTACCAGATATGTCATTTACAAATATCTTCTCCCATTCTGAAAGTTGCCTTTCAGTTTTGTTGATAGTTTCCTTTGCTGTGAAGAATCATTTTTTTTTTAAATCTTGATGAAGTCCCAGACAGACATTTCTTTTCTAGAAGTAGAAATCTGGTAGGCACTGAAGTATGTAACAATGAAACTTTGACATTAATAGTTTTCTTTAAGATATTGAAAGGTATGGGCATCTGGATGTCTCAGTTTGTTAAACGTATGACTCTTGATTTTGGCTTAGGTCATGATCTCACAGTTTCATGAGTTCAAGCCCTGCATTGGGCTCAAGTTCATAGCTTGCTTGAGATTCTCCCCTTTCCCTGCCCCTCCCCGACTTACACTCTCTCTGTCTCTCAAAATAAATAAGTAAACTTAGAAAAAGAAGTCTACATTAAAAAATATTGCAAGGTATGGGGTGCCCTGGTGGCTCAGTCGGTTAAGGGTTGGATTTCAGCTCAGGTCATGATCTCACAGTTCGTGGGTTTGAGCCCTGGACTCCATGCTGACAGCTCAGAGCCTGGAGCCTGCTTTGGATTCTGTGTTTCCCTATCTCTCTCTCTCCTTGCCCCTCCCTGACTCATGCTCTGTCTCTCTATGTCTCAATAAATAAACAAATGTTAAACATTTTTTAAAATACTGCAAGGTAGAGATAAGAATGTGTCAAAAATGCTGTGATGCACTACCTACAATGTCCCTTTGGTAATGGTGGCCCTCAGCTTTTAAGCCATCTTTGAGAAGTCCCTCAGCTGAAATAATTATATTTTCCAAGATCATGTCTTAGGTATCTTACATCCAGTGACTCATTAATGTTATGCTTGGTCATCTTGCCCCTACTCAAAACAGCTACAGAGGATTATCTCACCTTCACAACATCCTGTAGGGTTGGCTGGGGCTTCCATTGAGAATATTTCACACTTCAACTTTTTCCTTTGGCAAATCCTTATGTATTACCTTCACTTCCAGTTTTTGATCCTAATAGCCTACTATATTCTATTCTTTTAAACATCTG
>NC_043717.1:87838071-87840011 GCF_006229205.1 Suricata suricatta
AAAAAAAACTGAGGGGTTCAGGTAATGAACTGTGGTGGATACTGTGATTCACCACCCAGTTCCTCCTTTGGAAATGAAGATCTTATTACTCCTGCTGCTGGGAATGCTTCCATCAGATAGCCAAAAATTATCCAGCATTTAGGATGGTCTCAGGTGAAGTGATTTGGAGCAGCCCACATCCTTTTTGAGAAGTCCATGTCCAACGAATGACTGATTAATGCAGGGGTATAAAGTTGTGTCCCTCTTATCCTAATTTTGATCAGCTCTGAAGGGCAATCCTATCTTTACAATTCCCTTTAGAGTCAGCTGAGGCTTCCATTGAGAAGGTATTATGGCTCGACTTCTCCCTTAGCCACTTTTGCTTTTTTCTCTTCCTTTGATAGGGAGCTGATATTAAGAATACTCCCTGATGTCATGGAGGAGGGCACTTGTAGGGAAGAGCACTGGGTGTTATATGGGGAAAAAAAGAATACTCCCTACAAATTCATTCATGTCACCGCCTTATAGTCTGTTTTCCAAGAGGGTTAACCTGTAAAAGAGAGTTAGAGTAATTATAAATCAAGAGATAAGATGATATGCCTCTTCTATTTAAATGGTAAATATAAAAGAGGGGCGGCTGGGTGGCTCAGTCAGTTAAGCATCTGACTTCCATTCAGGTCATGATTTCACGGTTCCTGAAGTTTGAAACCTGCATTGGGCTCTATGCTGACAGCTCAGAGCCTGGAGCCTGCTTTGGATTCTGTGTCTCCTTCTCTCTCTGCCCCTCCCCTACTTGAATTCTGTCTCTCTCTCTCTTTCTCTAAAAAAAAATAAATAAACATTTAAAAAAGTTGGAAAAAATCTAGAAAGGGAAAGTGTAGCATACAATAGGTTGTCTCATTATTTCCTCACTTTATGTCTTGGACTCACTTTATATCTTCCATTACCTGCGTATCTCAATAAATAATCTTAAATCAAAATTATTTCCAAAAACCTTATTTTGAAAACATTTCACCAATTTAGGAGTATGGTGCTGAATATGGTCTTGATCTAAGGTAAAGGAAATAAATAATTTAAAATTTGAAAAAATATTTTCATTTCCCTTGCCTTTGGGGATGTGTCAAGTAGGAAATTTCTGTGGTTGAGGTCAAGGAGGTTGTTTCCTACTTTTTCCTCGAGGGTTTTGATGGTTTCTTGTCTCACATTCAGGTCCTTCAGCCATTTTGAGTTTATTTTTGTGTATGGTGTAAGACAGTAGTCTAGTTTCGTTCTTCTGCATGTTGCTGTCCAGTTCTCCCAGCACCACCTGCTGGGAGTATCCATCGGATACTCTTTCCTGCTTTGTCAAAAATTAATTGGCCATACACTTGTGGGCCCAGTCCTGGGTTCTCTATTCGATTCCATTGGTCTATGTGTCTGTTTTTGTGCCAATACCATACTGTCTTGATGATGACAGCTTTGTAGTAGAAGCTAAAGTCTGGGATTGTGATGCCTCCCGTTTTGGTTTTCTTCTTCAATATTACTTTCTCTATTCAGGGTCTTTTGTGGTTCCATAAACAATCAAGAAAACTAATAGGCAACTGAAAGAATAGGAAAAGAGTTGCAAATGACATATCAGATAAAGGGCTAGTATCCAAAATCTATAAGGAATTCACCAAACTCCACACCCAAAACCAAACAACCCAGTGAAGAAATGGGCAGAAGACATAAACAGACACTTCTCCAAAGAGGACATCCAGATGGCCAACAGGCACATGAAACGATGTTCAACATCACTCATCATCAGGGAAACACAAATCAAAACCACAGTTAGTCACCATCTCATGCCAGTCAGAGCGGCTAAAATGAACAAACCAAGAGACTATAGATGCTGGTGAGGGCGTGGAGAGATGGGCACCCTCCTACCCTGTTGGTGGGAATGTAAACTGGTGTAGCCACTTTGGAAAACAGTGTGGATGTTC
>NC_043717.1:87840111-87853217 GCF_006229205.1 Suricata suricatta
ACAATGGAGTATTACATGGCAATGAGAAAGAATGAAATCTGGCCATTTGTAGGAAAGTGGATGGACCTCGAGGGTGTCATGCTAAGCGAAATAAGTCAGGCAGAAAAAGACAGATACCATATGTTTTCATTCATAGGTCTAACAGGAGACCAGGAGAAACCTAATGGAGGACCAGGGGGAGAGGAAGAGGGAAAAAGAGTTGGGGAGAGAGAGGGACGCAAAACCTGAGACACTATTAAATACTGAAAACTAACAGGGTTGAAGGGGAAGGGGGAGGGGGGGAAAGAGGTGGTGGTGATGGAGGAGGACACTTGTGGGGAAGAGCACTGGGTGTTGTATGGAAAGCAATTTGACAATAAACTATTTAAAAACATAAAAATAAAATTTGAAAAAATATGGCAAAACATGCCAAGTCAAGTTGAAGAGATGGCAAGCATTTGGTGGCATGTGTCATAAGTAGGGCACTAGCTAGACTAGTATTTAGGTATCATAGAACTATTGGAGATTTAAATTAGTTAAACAGTCAAAAGTTTAGGTTTTCAGACCTCAAAACCAGTGAATAACTAATTTTCAGGTCTTTAGAGCAGCCAAAATGTTCAAAGGCCAAAGTAATACACTTCTTCATTTATTTAATATTTTAAATTTATTCCATATAGAACACTAATCATATGCCAGGTACTATTTTAATTGCTTTACAAATATAAATCCAGTTTGTCTTCTTAGTAACCTTATGGCATAGATATTACCCCCTATAGGCACAGATTTTATAAGAAAATAGCCAAATTTCATATACCCATTAAGTAGAGGAGCTTGGATTTAAATCTCACTCTACAATTGGTGCTCTTAATCACTATATACTACTTTTAAAGGTTACTATTTATTCATTTCAGACTACCCAACACAGCTTCTTATTCTTAGCAATGGATGAGAAAAATAAATGATAATCTTTCTCCTATAGTCTCAGATATTTATCAGAGACCCCAAAAGCTGAGACCAATATAAAAAGAGGCCAGAAATATCTCCACCTTCCAAAGCAAGGTGTTGGACTTGTATATTTGCAGGACATACTGAATGCTACCTAAATGGTTAAGGTTGGGGGAAGACAGATGACAGGAGAAAACATTTGGAGTGGGTTGTCAACATTTTATGAAAGAAGGGAAATCAGTGTTTATCCTCACTTTAAGCCAACTGAGAGGGAGCTTTAAAAGAACTACTCAGAAAGGTGGTCTCTTGATATGAGGAGAGTGCAGGGCTTGGTTTTGGAATCACACCAAAAAAGCAAATATGTCAATGACAAAGAATGAAATATGGCCATTTGTAGCAAGGTGGATGGACCTCGAGCGTGTCATGCTAAGCGAAATAAGTCAGACGGAGAAGGACAGATACCATATGTTTGCACTCTTAGGTCTAACAGAAGAACAGGAGAAGCCTAATGAAGGACCATGAGGAGGGGAAGGGGGAAAGAGTGTTGGAGAGAGAGAGGGACACAAAACCTGAGAGACTATTGAATACTGAAAATGACCCAAGGGTTGAAGGGGAAGGGAAGTGGTGGTAATGGAGGAGGGCACTTGTGGGGAAGAGCACTGGTGTTATATGGAAATCAATTTGACAATAAACTCTTTTAAAAAAAAGCAAACATGTCAAGAGGCTGAGCCTAGATCAGTCAAAAATGATGAAACCAAAAGACAGATGCGTCTGGAGCAAACTATACTTTCTCCAACATGGCATTTTCTCTAGGGAAAACAACAATGTACAGGATTAAAGATCTCCCATTAGATAGACTGAAAGGGGATCAAAAGCCATGATGAGAGGCATTGCCTATGTTAGGGGGGCTTCAGAGGTGGGTCTTTAATGGAGGATATCCAAGAAATATTTATATATGCCCCACTATGGAGTTCAATGCAGGTATAAAAATGAATGAGGGAGTTTTCTAAATAATGCCATGGAATGAGCTCTAGAACATATTGAAAAATTAAAAAGGCCAAATAAAGAGCAATAGTTTTATTATACTGCCTTTTATGAAGAAGTAGGATAACGATCATAGATAGAAGTGGTTATACAAAAACATACATAGATAAATATAGGTAAGGGCCAGGAAGTAGACTTCTCTGAAGTTATTTATTGTTTTTCTCATATTTTGGCACATGTGATGTTGTTTGTGATATAATAAGAAATATATATTTGATCTTTGTCCCCAGTCCTTGGTACAGAGCTTCTAAAACCCTTGGAATTTCCTGATAGGGGTGATAGAAACATCTTTTGTTATATAGAACAAGCCTCTTTCAACCATACCTGAGATTATGTCAATGAGATGACTGGTGGCTGGAAGCCCCTAGATAGCTTCAGGATGGAAGCTGGTTGACACAGGAACCAGACATGTGATGAGAGGGTAGTAACTTTCAACTTCCTATTACATCCCCACTTCTACCTCAACCTCCAAGGAATGAAGAGGAGCTTCATGTTGAGTTAATCATTATGATGAGTGATTTGATTCATCATGCCTACATGATGAAACCTTCATTAAAACCCTAAATTAAGGAGTTTGGAGAACTTCCAAGGTTGTGAATTCATTCATGTGTCAAAAGGGTGGTGCATCCCAAACTCCATGGGGAGAACAGCTATGTAATTGAGACCCTTGTCAACCTTGTCCTATGGACGCTTTCCTCTAGCTATTCATTTATATATTTTTTTAAATTTTATTAATGTTTATTTATTTTTGAGAGACACACACAGAGTGTGAGTGGGGGAGGGTCAAAAAGAGGGAGAGAGAAACCAAATCAGGCTCCAGGTTCTGGGCCAGCACAAAGCCCGACGTGGGGCTCAAACCCACAAACCATGAGATCATGACCTGACCCAAAGTCGATTGCTTAACTGACAGCCACCCAGGAGCCCCTCATTTGTATTCTTTGTAATATTTTTTACAATAAACAGGGAAGCACTTTATTTACTATTGAGTTTGTGAAACATTATAGCAAATTATTAAAACTGAAGCGGGGTTTTGCGTCCCTCTCTCCCCCCAACTCAATTTGACAATAAACTATTAAAAAATAAAATACATAACAAAAATGTTTAAGTGAAAAAAAACTGAAGAGGGGGTTGTAAGAATTCCTGATCTGTAGACAAATCATACAGAAGTTTAGGTTACTTGGGGACCCCGTACTTGCAATTGGTGTCTGAAGTAGGAGGCAGTCTTGTGGGAATGAGCCCTTAATCTGTGAAATCTGATACTAACTCCTGGTAGATAGTGTCAGAATTGAATTCAATTGGAGGTCACCCAGTTGGTGTCTGCTTGTTGTGCAGAACTCACACATTTGATGTCAGGAGTGTTATGAGTAGAGAAAGTTTTCCTAGAGCCTATGTCACTATTTCATATAATTAAAATGACAAGATTAAAGCAGAATAACATGAAATTAAATAAATTTATATATACATCAAGTTGGAGAGATGAGAAATATTTTAAAATATTTAAAAATCCAATATTTTGGCTATATATCCTTCGTGGGATATATAGTATGGGCATAAAGAAGTGTGAAGAAGTCTAAAAACTAAAACTAAATTGGGTATTCTTGTATTAGTAGTGATAACAAAGTTATTTTAAAACTAACATATGTATCAGGTAAAACAAATAATTAAGTACAATATTATCTTTAATAACCAAGATTTTTAGAGTAAGATAGAAATAAACTCAGGACTTAAATTAGCACTTGTAATCCTAAATGTGATTAGAAATAAAATAATGTATTTTTCATTTTCAAAGATGTATATATATATGTATGTATTTCTGAATTTCCACTGAAAGAGTCTAAAACTACATCAACAATGTAGCCTAGACACATCTCAAAATATGATTTTCTTGCAGAAATGGCTGATTGCAGGTCTGGAACAGGAAATGTATAAGATGAACATGGGAAATCTCTTTATACTAGACAATAAACAAGCTATGGAAGAATACTGAGGTCATGTCAACAGACGAGATAGAGGAGGCAATCTGAAATACCCTCACTGAGCAAAGATGGGCTAATTTTAGCATCATTAGTAATAATTGCAATGCACTCAACTGTATCAAATTATATATATTTCAAAGTCATAATAATAGTTAAAAATAATGACAACAAAAAACCTCATTGGTCATTGTTGTGGGTTGAATTGTGTCCCCCCTCCAAAAAAAGATATCTTGGGGTCCTGACACCCAGTACCTCTGAATATGACCTTAGTTGGAGAATAGAGTCTTCAGAGATGAAATCAAGTTGAAATGAGGTCATACCTAATTAGGGTGGGTCACAAATGCAATGACTGTTACCTTTGTAAGGAGAGAGACACAGAAACGCACGTATGCGCATAGAGAGGAGACAATAATGTGAAGACAGATGCAGAAGTTTGAGCAATGCAACTACAAGCCAGGGAATGTTAAGAATTGTCAGCTCCCATCATAAGCTAAGAAAAAGCAAGAGAATATCCTTTTTAGATCCTCCAAGAAAAGTATGTCTCTGTCAAACTTGATTTTTGACCTCTAGCCTCCAGAATTCTGAGAAAAGAAATGTTTGTTGTTGTAAGCCGCCCAGTTTGTGCTAATTTGTTATGGCAGCCCTAGGAAAGTAATACAGGTATCTTTATAGGTTGCTAGGCCACCAACTCATTATCCTAAAAATCAATAAACAGAAATAATAACTATTTTTATACCTTTACTGTATGGATTATATTTCCAAGTTATTAATAGTTAATAAGAGAAATTTTCTCTTTATAGAAGAATCCTAGACAATTAATGTAGGAGTCATAGAATTTATGTCATATTTCTACCTTCTAATAAAATAATGAGCCTAGGAAATGGATCATCAATGGATGCTGAAATTATTTTGTAAAACTTTGATGGGGGATCTTTATACTGGATGGAAACTGATAATACCTGGATGCGAGTACCTGGACTCATTGATCAAACTTAACATCCCTAAAACTTGAACAACCACATATACACGCTTCATGAGGTGATGGAATAAGAAATATGTAGTACCCCCTATGATGTATTCTTACCAACATCCTAAACTAAATATAATCAGTCTTTAGATCTACCTCCTATCTTATAGGAAGAAATAGAGGACAGAGAAAAACTGTAAAGTACATATTTGTACTCAATCAAATCCAACAAATTGAAACTCTATAGGACAAATGACCCATTTCTTCAACAAATAGATGCCATGAAAAAATAAAATATTGGAGGAAATGAAACAAGAGGCATATAAACTAAATGCAAAACTTGTTTCGATCCTATTCTTGAAAAATTAAAAATCTGAGACAGTTGTGAATATGACCCACTATTGGATGATGTCAAGAAAGGACAATTACTTTTCTTAGATGTTATAATGGTATTATAGTTTTCTAACAGATAGCATATTTTAAAAACAATAAATACTGAAGTAATCAATCAGGATTGATTAGTCAGGTATTGCTTAAAAATACCAAGAAGAAGAAACCAAGATGGAAGCAAACAAGCAAACAAAACAAATAAATAGTAAGAGTATGTACATGAAACAATATTGGCAAAATGTTGATAGTTGTCAAAGCAGAAAGAGTACATGAGATTTTGTTTTAATATTTCCAAAGAAGACATCCAAAATGGCCAACAGACACATGAAAAGATGCTCAACATCACTCATCATCAGGGAAATGCAAATCAAAACCACATTGTGATACCACCTAACAGCGGTCAGAGTGGCTAAAATTAACAACTCAGGAAAAAACAGATCTAGCGAGAACGTGAAGAAACAGAAACCCTCTTGCACTGTTGGAGGGAATGTAAACTGGTGCAGACACTCTGGAAAACAGTGTGAAGTTTTCTCAAAAAATTAAAAATAGAACTCCCCTATGATCCACCAATAGCACTGCTAGGAATTTACCCTAAGGATACAGGAGTTCGGATTCATAGGGGCACATGTGCCCCAATGATTATAGCAGCACTATCAACAATAGACAAATATGGAAAGTGTTCAAATGTGCATCAACTGATGAATTGATAAAGAAGATGTGGTTTATATATACTATGGAATAGTGCTTGTCAATGAGAAAGAATGAAATCTTGCCATTTGCAACAACGTGGATGGAACTGGAGGGTACTATGCTAAGTGAAATAAGTCAGTCAGAGAAAGACAGATTTCATATGTTTTCACTCATATGTGGAATTTGAGAAACTTAACAGGAGACCTTGAGGGAAGGAAAGGGAAAAAATAATTTCAAATAGAGAGGGAGGCAAACTATAAGAAACTTAAACACAGAGAACAAAATGAGGGTTGATGGGGGAGCAGGGGAGAGGAGAAAATGGGTGATGGGCATTGAGGAGGGCACTTATTGGGATGAGCACTGGGTGTTATATGTAAGCTATGAATCATAGGAATCTACTCTCAAAGCAAAGGGCACACTGTATACACTGTATGTTAGCAAACTTGACAATAAATTATATTTTTAAAAAATTTTAATTAAAAAATACATTTTAAATGTCCTATAAGAAGAATCAGCAATGTATTTGCCACACATAGGGTACAGATGCTAGGTAGGAAATATTGCAGCTATTTAAGACTATTCCCTTTTTTGTACATTATTTAATTTATTACTTTTAGTTGAAGTGTAATTGATATATTACACTATAGTAGTTTCAGGTGTACAACATAATGATTAAATACATGTAAATATCAAAAATAATTACCTTAGTAAGTTCATGTCCATCACCACAGATAGTTTCAATCTTTTTCAATGATGAGAACTTTTAAATTTTACTGTCTTAGCAACTTTCAAATATACGATACACTACCGTTCACTGTGTTCACCATGCTGTACATTATATCCACATGACTTATTTGTCTTATAACTAGAAGGTTGTATCATCTGACCACCTTGACCTATTTTGCCCACTCCCTACTCATCTTCCATCTGTCCACACCCACCTCTGAAAACCACCAATCTGTTCTCTGTATCACTGAGTTCTGTTAAAGTGTGTCTTTTATTTTCGTACATTACATATAAGTGAGATAGTACAGTATTTGCCTTTGACTTATTTCATTTAGCATAATACCTCAGTGCCCATCCATGGTGTCTCAAATGGCAAGATATCCTTCTTTTATATGGTTGAATAATATTACATTAAAAACATATACCACATTTTCTCCTTCTATTCATTCATCAATGGGCACTTAAATTGTTTCCATGTAAAAATATTCTTTTTTATCCTAATTTCACCCTCCCTTGGGGCCCTTTTTTTTTTGAGGGATAAGAAACTGTGAAAATGAAGGGAAAGGCTGGACTGATAAAAAGAGAGCAACCACATGACCTTGTCTCCCACAATAGGATTCTAAGTCTAAAATAGGTTCAAGCTAGGGAAGGAGAAAGTTTAAATTTATGTGAAATATGGAGTACTCGCCACTAAAAAATTTAATTGCTGAAATTAATTTTCTTGTTCTGAATGAAATGGCTGAAAAGGCTGCAGGATTGCCCAAGATTTTATTCAGAGGTGTTTTGGATAAACTTCTAAACTTCTCTGAAAAGCTGACTCTTAAGCAGAAATTCACATATAGGAGATTTAACTGGCACAAAGACACATAGATCAATGGAACAGAATAGAAAACCCAGAAATGGACCCACAAATACATGGCCAACTAATCTTTGACAAAGCAAGAAAGAATATCCAATGGAAAAAAGAGAGTCTCTTCAACAAATGGTGTTGGGAAAACTGGACAGCGACATACAAAAGAATTTAACTGGATCACTTTCTTACACCATATACAAAAATAAATTCAAAATGAATAAAAAACCCAGCTGTGAGACAGGAAACCATCACATTCCCAGAAGAGAACACAGTCAGGAACCTCCTTGACAATGGCCACAGCAACTTATTACTAGATGTATCTCCAGAGGCAAGGGAAACAAAAGCAAACATAAACTATTGGGACTTCATCAAGATAAAAGGCTTCTGCACAGCTAAAGAAACAATAAAACTAAAAGGCAACCTTCAGAATGGGAGAAGATATTTGTAAATGACATATCTGGTAAATGGTTAGTATCCAAAGTCTAGAAAGAACTATCAAACTCAACACCCCAAAACCCTAACAATCCAGCTGAAAAGTGGGCAGAAGACATGGATAGACATTTTTCCAGAGAAGACATACAGATGGCTAACATATACATGAAAAGATGCTGAACATCACTTATCAGGGAAATACAAATAAAAAATACAGTGAGATATCACCTCAAACCTGTCAGAATGGATAAAATTAACAGCACAGGAAATAACAAGTGTTGGTGAGGATGGGGAGAAAGGGGAAACTTTTGCACTGTTGGTGAGAATGCAAACTGGTGCAGACACTCTGGAAAACAGTGTGGAGTTTCCTCAAATAGTTAAAAATAGAACTACCCCACAACCCAGCAAATGCACTACTAGGTATTTACCCAAAGGATACAAAAGTATTGATTTGAACGGATACATGCACCCTAATATTTATAGAAGCATTATCTACAATAGTCTAATGATAGAAACAGCCAAAGTGTCCATAGACTGATGAATGGATAAGGAAGTTGTAGTAAATAAGTATATATATATGTATATATATGTTACATATAAAAGATATATATTGTATTATATAAATAATATATATTTATATTATATGTTCTTATACATTCTTATATCTATAAGAATGCATATATAAGAATGTATTCCATAATATAAGAATATATAGTACGAATATATATATTTACTACAACTTATATATAAGTATATATAAGTATATATACTTAAATAAGAACATATATAATATTTAATACATCATATATACTTATACATATGATATATATATGACATATATAAGAATGTATAATATAAATGTATATATTTTCAACTTATAAATAATATATATTATATATACACTGAATATTATAGATTAATCAGCATAGCAGAATCTCCTGAACCCCCAACATAGCAGAATTAACCTAAATCATCTTCATAAAACATTAATACATTGAAATTTAAACTCCTGGAAGATACCATACTAATTGTGCTATTAGATATATAGTTTTATAATATGTATATAACATACTTGTAATATGAGCATTATATTTGATTAAAAGGATACTATTTCTCAAAACAAGAAAAACAAAAAATAATGACAATGGGACATTTCTTGAAACCCTCTACTGTCTATGGGAAAGGTGCTGAAACTTAGAAGAACAGAATAAAAGCATTTGCAAATAAAAATAATGTCCAAAACATGTGGTTTATTTGTTATTCTTATTGGAAAAAAATCTTACTCTATATGATGAATATTCATATTGAAAAGTGGGTAGCATGTGCTTCCTATCTCAAAGTTATGGATGATTGCTCTAAAATAGAAGGTATGCAGCACTGAAACTGACTATCTTCACATAAAAATTGAATTAATAAGATACAAATTGTTATTTTTAAAGTGTCTGATTTTAAGAAGTGTTACTGGCAGCCCAAATGTGCTTTAGATTCAGAGTTATAAGAAGATGTTTTCTATCAAGAACTTTAACCATTATTTCTATACACTACTCTAAACATTTGTATTTCAGAAATCCTAATGGTACTAAGAGTGGCAACTTCCAAGTCTAAACTTTAAGACACTCTAGGTTTCTCCCTCTTTCTCCCTTCTCCCTCTCTCTTTGGCCCAGTATGGAAAAATTCTAAAGAGCCCTACCATTTATGGCAAGGCAATTGTACAATATTATTTCTAAATCTGAAACGCAGAAAATGATTTATTTCCAGTAAACCTTCTAATACATGTCTATTATCTGTCTTTATATACATTTAATTTTTTATTGAATTGTTCAAATAAGTGCACATATCATAACTCAATTAATTATTAAAATGTTAATACATCCAGGGGCGCCTGTGTGGTTAAATTAGTTAAGTGTCTGAATCTTGATTTTGGCTGGGGTCATGATCTCACAGTCATGGGATTGAGCCCCATATTGAGGTGTGAGCCAAGCATGGAGCCTGCTTGGAATTCTCTCTCTCTCCCTCTCTTTCTCTCTCTCTCTCTCTCTCTCTCTCTCTTTTCCTGCCCCTCCCCTGATATCTCTCCATCCCTCTCTTTCTCAAAATAAATAAACTTAAAAAACTAATACATTCATGTAACTACTCCCCAGATCATGAAATAGAGCATTACCAGCACACCAATCACTCTTGTCTACCTCCCAATCACTACCTATAGCCAATTTCCCCAGAGCTACCACTGTCCTTATTTCTAACACCATAGATTAGATTTTTTTCTGAGCTGTTATATGACTCAAATCTGTTGTGGTTTGTTTTTTCACTCAATGTCATGTTTCAATTATGTATCCATAACTTTGCACATAATTATTATTCAGTTTCACTGTTCTGTAGTACACCATTATATGATATATATATGTATAGATAGATAGATAGATAGATAGATAGATAGATAGATAGATAGATATCGATTTATTCAGTATTCTGTTTATAGACATTTGGTTTGGTCCCACATAGAATAAAACTAGAGATAAATAAAAAAGTTGGGAAAACTCACAAATGTAAGTGCAAAATTAAAAAAAAACCTCCTAATATTTTCAATTTATTTTTTTAGAGAGAGATATTGAATAGGACAGAGGGGCAGAGAGGGAGAGAGAATCTCAAGCAGACTCTATATTCAGTGTAGAGCCCAACCCAGGGCTTGATCCCAGGACCCTGGAATCATGACCCAAGCTGAAATCGAGTCAGATACTCAATGGAGTGAGCCACCCAGGAGCTCCTTAAAAACATGTTTAAATAACCTTTGAGTCAAGGAAGAAATCAAAAGTGAAATTAAAAAATTTCCTTTTTTTAAATGTTTAGTTTTGGAAAAAAAGAGTGAGCAGGGCAGGAGCAGAGAGAGAGGGAGACCAGAGAATCTCAAGCAGGCTGCTCACTGTCACCATAGAGCCTGACACATGGCTCAAACTTACAAACCATGAGATCATGACCTGGACCAAAATCAAGAGTGAGAAGTGTGACTGAGCCACCACACACCCTGAAATGAGAAAATTTCTCAAGATGCTATCTCTGTGTCTCAAAAATGCATAAACGTTAAAATTTTTTTAAAGTCTCTCTCCCTCTTTGATCACACTCTGTCTCTGTCTCTAAAAAATGAATAAACATTAAAACAATTTTTAAAGGGGTACTTGAGTGGATCAGTTGGTTAAGTGTCCAATTTTGGCTCAGGTCATGATCTCACAGTTAGTGAGTTCGAAACCCCTCATTGGGCTTTGTGCTGACAGCTCAAAGCCTAGAGCCTGTTTTGGTTTCTGTGTCTCCCTCTCTCTCTGCCCCTCCCTTGCTCACGTTCTATCTCTCAAAAAATGAATAAACGTTAAAAAAAATTAGGGAAAAGAAAAGACAGAAATGAAAACAGCTGGGTGGTTCAGTCTGTTATGCATCTGACTTTGGCTCAGGTCATGATCTAGGGTTTGTGAGTTCAAGCCCCCACATGAAGCTCTGTGCTGACAGCTTGAGCCTGGAGCCTGCTTCAGATTCTGTGTCTCCCACTCTCTCTGCCCCTCTGCCACTTGCATTCTGTCTCTCTCTCTTAAAAAATAAACACCATTTTTAAAACTGTAAACATAAGAAAGATTATGGGATATAGAAAAATCAGTACTTTGACGGAAGTTTACATTGATAAATGTCTATGTTAAATAAGGAAGATCTCAAATAAATGCTTTGATTTCATGTCAAGGAACAAGAAGAACAAGCTAAGCCTAAAGAGAGCAGAAGAAAGGAAATAAAGATTATAATAGAAATAAATAAAATAAGAAATAGAAATACCCTTTAAGGTTTTTTTTTACAAAACTAAGTTGGTTTCTTGAAAAGATAAACAAAATTCATAAACTTAGTTACTAAAAAAAAGACTCAAATCAGAAATAGAGACGATATCAAAACTGATCCCACAGAAATGAAAAAGATCATAAGGGATGATTATAAACAGTTGTATACCAACCTATTTGACAATGCAGAAGAAATAGATAAATTCTTAGAAACATACAACCCACCAAGTAACAAAAAAGGGATCTGAACCAGTAACAAAAAAGGAAATTGAATTAGTAATAAAAAAACTTAATAAGGAAAACACGCAGGAACAGATTATTTCACAGGCAAATTTTACCAAACATTTTAAAAAGAATTAACAATAACCCTTCTTGGGAGAGGAAGAGAGCTCTGTAAACTTCGTCTGCCCCATCAATGGAACTGAGAAGGACATTACTCTCATCTGCAAGAGTGGAAGGAGAAAATACAGACTCCAGAAGGAAGAGAACCTGCAGGATACCTTAGTGAGTGAGTGCGAACTGGGGAGATTGGAAAACGGGCCAGCCCAAGATGGGCAGGGGAGGTGGGAGCCCCAGCCCAACGTGGGGCAAGCGTGTGGAGCCCAAGAGACAAAGGGAAGAGACAGAGAGATTGAACACGCTCATTGTACTGTCTCTGGGGGAGGTAAAGAACGTGTAACCTCGCTTGGAGAGAGAAGCTCACTCCATAGATAACTGCTGGGTAGCCTAAATCCTGAACCCAGGTGGCACAAGGGAAGGAACAGCTTCCAGCCCTGTGCCATCTTGGCAAGGAGTTGGTGACCCCTGCAGCGGTGGTGTCAAGGGTGCTCACTTTGACCTCGATTTTGGGAGTGGGAGCAGGCACCTCAATTCCACGGCACATCTCGCCCCCAGCATTGGCCATGCAAAACCTGAATCCCAGGTGCCAACAGGGAAAAAATAGCCCCAACCTCTGCATGATCCCAGTAGAGAGTTCGCGGTGATGGAGACCTGGGTATGCGCAGGCTGTAGGAGCTCCCAGTTCATTTCCAGCAGCTCCCAACGCCACCTCTGGCAACAGCTGCACACTCATTCCTCCCCCAATGTGAACACGATCCCCGCTGGGGGTTGGGTCTGTGACAGTGGGCACGCACTTCACCTTCTGCTGCACATCTCACCTCAGGCAGGGGCAGCCAAAATCCCAGCCTGAGCCAAGACAAACCAATTCCTCCCCCTAAGAAGCCAGCCACCAAAGCAAAAACATCCCATTTGTGATAGCATAAAAAGTGCATGGACGGAACTTTGAACCTAGG
>NC_043717.1:87853317-87854924 GCF_006229205.1 Suricata suricatta
AAAATAGCAAAAATGACAAAACGAAGGAACTCTCCCCTGAAGAACCTCCAGGAGGAAGTCACAGCCTCAGAACTGCTCAAGGCAGACCTAGACAACATACCGGATCAAAAATTTAAAAAACTTGTCATAAAATTCATCGCTGGGGTTGAAAAAAGCATCAAAGAATCAACTGAGACAATGACTAGGCACTATGATGAGTTAAAAAAGGCTATAGGTGAGGTGAATAACAAACTGGAGGCAGCCACCTCAAGGATTGACTAGGCAGAGAGAAGAATAGGTGAATTAGAAGATATAGTTCTAGCAAAAGAGGAAGCTGAAAAAAAGAGAGAGAAATTAATCCAGGAGCAGGAAAGGAGAATTCGAGATCTGAGTGATACAATCAAGTGAAACAACATCTGTATCATAGGAATTCCTGAAGAGGAAGACAGAGAGAAACGGCCTGAAGGGATACTAGACCAAATCATAACTGAGAATTTCCCAAATCTGGGAAAAGAAATAGACATTCAAATTCAAGAGGCACAAAGAACCCCCTTCAGACGTAACTTGAATTGGCCTACAACACAACATATCATAGTGAAACAGTCAAAATATAAAGATAAAGAGAGAATTCTGAAAGCAGCTAGGGAGAAAAGGGCCCTCACATACAAAGGGAAACCTATCAGAGTGGTTACAGACCTATCGAATGAAACTTGGCAGGCCAGGAAGGAATGGCAGGAAATCTTCAATGTGATGAACAGAAAAAATATGCAGCCAATAATCCTTTATCCAGCAAGCCTGTCATTCAAAACAGGAGAGATAAAAGTGTTCCCAAATAAACAAAAATTGAGAGAATTCATAACCACCATCTCAGCCCTACAAGAAATCCTAAGAGGGACTCTATAAGGGAAATGTTGCAAAGAATACAAAATGCCAGAGACACCACTCTACACATGAACTCTAGGGAGAACACAATGACTCTAAACCCACATTTCTCATTAATAACACTGAATTTAAATGGACTGAATGCTCCAACCAAAGACACAGGGTAGCAGAATGGATAAAAAGCAAAACCCATCTATTTGCTGTCTACAGGAGACGCATTTTCGACTGGAAGACACCTACAGGTTGAAAGTAAAGGGATGGAGAAATATCTATCATGCGACTGGAAGCCAAAAGAAAGCTGGAGTAGCCACACTTATATCAGACAAACTGGACTTTAAAGTAAGGCAGTAACAAGAGATGAAGAAGGACATTATATAATAATTACAGGGTCTCTCCATCAGGAAGAGCTAACCATTATAAATATCTATGTGCCTAACTCGGGATGCCCAAATACATAAAACAATTAATCACAGACAGAAACAATCTTATTGACAAAAATGTGCTAATTGCAGGGGACTTTAATACTCCACTGACAGCAATGGATAGATCAACCAGACAGAAAATCACTAATGAAACAATGGACCTGAACGACACATTGGAACAGATGGAACTGATAGATATATTTAGAACTCTGCATCCTGAAGATAGGAAATTCACCTTCTTTTCGAGTTCACATGGCACATTCTCCAAGATAAATCACATACTGGGGCATAAAGCAGCCCTCCATAAGTAGAAAGGAATAGAGA
>NC_043717.1:87855024-87877581 GCF_006229205.1 Suricata suricatta
TCTGTTCCACTTAGGTCAAGCAGTCAAGCACACACATTTTCAAGTAGGGGAAGCAGGGTCCCAAAGGCCACACAGCACTTCTGGCTGGATGGACCCCAACATTATCCCATTTACAATTGCACAAAAAACCATGAAATACCTAGGAATATACCTAACCAAAGATGTAAATGACCTGTACGATGAAAACTATAGAAAATTTATCAAAGAAATTTAAGAAGACACAAAGAAATGGAAAGACATTACATGATCATGGATAGGAAGAATAAATATTGTTAAAATGTCATTACCACCTAAAGCTACCTACACATTCAATGCAAACCCAATCAAAATTGCACCAGCATTCTTCTCAAAGCTAGAACAAACACTTCTCAAATTTTTATGGAACCACAAAAGACCCCTAATAGCCAAAGTCATATTGAAGAAGAAAACCAAAACGGAGGCATCACAAACCCAGACTTTAGCCTCTACTACAAAGCTGTCATCATCAAGACAGTGTGGTATTGGCACAAAAACAGACACATAGACCAATGGAATAGAATAGAGAACCCAGAACTGGACCTACAAATGGATGGCCAATTAATCTTTGACAAAGCAGGAAAGAGTATCCAATGGAAAAAAGACAGCTTCTTTATCACATGGTGCTGAGCGAACTGGATAACAACATGCAAAAGAATGAAACTGGACTATTTTCTTACACCATACACAAAAATAAACTGAAAATGGATTAAGGAACTCAGTTAGAGACAGGAAACTGTCAAAAACCTAGAGGAGAAAGCAACAATCCATCTCCTTGACCTCAACCACAGCAATTTCTTACTTGATACATCCCCAAAAACAAGGAAATCAAGAGCAAAAATGAACTATTGGGATCTCATCAAACTTTTGCACTGCGAAGGAAACCATCAATCAAACAAATAGGCAACTGACGAAATGGAAAAGATGGTTGCAAATCACATATTTGATAAAGAGCTACTATCCAAATCTACAAGGAAATCACTAAACTCCAAACCTGAAAGTCGAATAATCCAGTGGTGAAATGGGCAGAAGTATTGAACAGATAGTTCTCCGAAGAAAACATCCAGACGCCAGCAGAAACATGAAACGATGCTCAGTGTCACTCATCATCTGGGAAATACAAATCAAAACCACACTGAGATACCACCCCACACCAGTCAGAGTGGCTAAAATGAACAAATCAGGAGACCTTAAATGCTGGCAAGGATGTGGGGAAATGGGCACACTCCTATAATGTTGGTAGGAATGTTAACTGGTGCAGCCGACTTGGAAAACAGTGTGGAGGTTCCTCAAAAAACTATTGATAGAACACCCCTATGACCCAGCAATAACACTGCTGGGGATCTACCCAAGGGATACAGAAGTACTGATTCGTCGGGGCACATGTACCCCAATGTTCATAGCAGCACTATCAACAATAGCCAAATCATGGAAAGAGTCTAAATGTCCATCAACTGATGAATGGATAAAGAAGATGTGGTTTATCTGTACAATGAAATACTACAAGACAATGAGAAAGAGTTAAATCTGGCCTTTGTTCCAACATGAACAAAACTTGAGGGTGCTATCCTATGTGAAATAAGTCAGGCAGAGAAGGGCATGTACCATATGTTTTCACTCATAAGTGGAACAGGAGAAACTTAACAGAGGACCATGGGGGAGGGGAAGGGGTAAAATAGTTATGGAGAGGGAGGGAGGCAAACAATGAGAGACTCTTGAATACTGAGAACAAACTGAAAGCTGATGGGAGTCGGGGAGAGGTAAAAGGTAGTGACGGGCATGGAGGAGAGCACTTGTGGGGATGAGCACTGGGTGTTATATGGAAACCAACTTTACACTAAATTTTAAAAAGAACAACAAAGAAATGGGGCTGGCTAGAAAGGAATGGCATGATATATTCAAGGTGCTGAATTGGAAAAATATGCAGCCAAGAATTCTTTATCCAACAAGGCTATAATTCAAAGTAAAAGGAGAGATAGTTTCCCAGACAAACAAAAATTAAAAGAGTTTGTGAGCAAAAGTCAGACCTGCAATAAATTTTAAGGGAGAAACTTTGAGTGGGGGAAAGACAAAATAAAACAAAAAAGACCAAAAGCAACAAAAACTAGAACGGACCAGAGAACATCCCCAGAAACACCAAGTCTACAGGATACACAATGGTGCTATATTCATATCTTTCAGTACTATAAATGTCAATGGACTAAATGCTCCAGTGAAAAGATATAGGGCATTAAAATGGATAAGAAAACAAATCCTCTCTATATGCTACCTACAGAAGACTCATTTAAGACCTAGAGACACCTTCAGATTGAAAGTAAGGGGATAGAATACCATATATCATGCTAATAATCATAAAAATAAAGCTGGAGTAGCCATACTTATATCATTCAAACTAGATTTTAAAACAAAAACTGTAACAAGATATGAGAAAGGCATTATATTGTAATTAAGAGGTCTATCCACCAAGATATCTACAGTTATAAATATTTATGCCCTGCATAGAAAGCACCCAAATATATAATCATAAACATATGGAAACTCATTGACAATAATACCTCAGTTTTTAAGGGAATTCAACACCTCAGTTACAGCAAGGGACAAATCAACTAAGTACAAAATGAACAAGGCAACGTTGGCTTTGAATGACACACTGGACCAGATGGACTTAACAGATAATTCCAGAGCCTTTTATCCTAAAGCAGCATAATACACATTTTTGAGGCACATGGAACATTCTCTAGAATAGATTACATACTGGGACACAAATCAGCCTTCACCTAGTACAAAAAGGTCGAGATCATGCCTTGCATATTTTCAGAACACACTATGGAACTTGAAATCTACCACAAGAAAAAACTTGGAAAGACCATGAATATTGGAGATTAAAGAACGTTATAAATTTTTTTTAAAACTCCCAACAAAGAATCAATATGTTAACCAAGAAATTAAAGAGGAAATTAAAAAGTATATGAAAGCCCATGAAAATGAATACACAACAGCCCCAAACCTCTGGGATGCAGCAAAACACACATAAGGGGAAAGTATATAGGAATCCAAGCCTTCCTAAAGGAGGCCTAACCTTACATCTAAAATACCTGGAAAAAACAACAGAAAATGAAAGCCCAAAACCAGCAGAAGAAGGGAAATAATAAAGATTAGAATAGAAATGAATGAAATAGTAATTGAAAAAAAAATAGTAGAACAAATCAATGAAACCAGGAGCTGGTTCTTAGAAAGAATTAATGACATTGATAACCCCCTAGCCAGTATGATCAAGAAGAAAAAGGAAAGGACCCAAATAAACAAAATTATGAATGAAAGAGGAGGGTTCACAACCAACATCACAAAAATACAAACAATATTAGGAGATTATGAAAAATTATATGCCAACAAATTGCACAATCTGGAAGATATGACCAAATCCCTAAAAAAATATAAACTATAAAAAATATAAACTAACAAAACTAAAACAAATAGAAATAGAAAATTTGAACAAATGCATAACTGTTAAAGAAATTAAATCAATAATCAAAAATTTCCCAGTAGTGACACCTGGGTAGCTCAGTCAGTTAAGGGTCCGACTTTGGCTCAGGTCATGATCTCATGGTTTGTGGATTCAAGCCCCACATAGGGCTCTGTGCTGATAGCTCAGAGCCTGGGGCCTTTTCCAGATTCTGTGTCTTCCCCTCTTTCTGCTCTTCCCATGCTCATGCTCTGTCTTTCTCTGTCTCTCAATAATAAATAAACATTAAAAATTTTTAAAAAACCTCCCAACAAACAAAATTCCAGGGCCTGGTGGTTTTTTAGGGGAATTCTACCAAACATGTAGAGAAGAGTTAACACCTATTCTTTTTAAGCCATCAAAAAAATAGAAATGGAAGAAAAACTTCCAGTCATTCTATGAGGTCAGCATTTCCTTGATTCCAAAACCAGACAAAGACCCCACTAAAGAGGAGAACTACAGACCATTTTCCTTGATGACCATGGATGCAAAATCTTAACAGGATACTAGCAAACCATATCCAACAATACATTAAAAGAATTATTCACCACAGTCAAGGGGGATTTATTCCTGGAATGCAGGGCTGATTCAATATCAGAAAATCAACCAATGTGATACATTGCATTAATAAAAGAAAGGATAAGAACCACATGATCCTCTCCATAGATGCAGAGGAAGCATTTGAGAAAATACCGCATCCTTTCTTGATAAAAACCCTCAAGAAGCTAAGGATAGAAAGACCATATTTCAAGATTATAAATGTCATATATGAAAGACCCACCGCTAATATCATTGTCAATGGGGAAAAACTGAGAGCTTTCCCACTAAGGTCCTGAATATGACAAGGATGTCCACTCACCACTGTTATTCAACAGTGTTGGAAGTCTTAGCTTCAGCTTAGACAACACAAAGTAATGTAAGGCATCCAAAATAGCAAGGAGTAAGTCAAACTTTCACTCTTTGTAGATGACATGATAATATATGTGGAAAACCCAAAAAACTCCACAAAAAACTTGTAGAACTGATATGTGAATTCAGCAACATTGTAGAATGTAAAACCAATGTACAAATCTCAGTTGGTTTTCTATACACTAATAATGAAGCACCAGAGAGAGAAATCAAGGAATTGATTCCTCTTACAATTGCACCAAAAAACATAAAATACATAGGAATAAACCTAACCAAAGGGGTGAAAAATCTATACATTGAAAACCTTAGAAAGCTTATGAAAGAAATGAAGAAGGCACACACAAAAAAAATGTAAAAACATTACCTGCTCATGGATTGGAAGAAAAAATATTGTTAAAATATCAATACTTATCCAAAGCAATCTATACATTCAATGCAACCTCTATAAAAATACCACCAGCATTTTCCACAGAGTTAGAAAAAACTACCCTATAATTTGTATGGAACCAGAAAAGACTCTGAATAGCCAAAGTGATCTTGAAAAACAAAACAAACAAACAAACAAACCTGGAGGCATCCAGACTTCAAGTTGTATTAGAAAGCTGTAATCACCAAGACAGTATGATATTGGCACAAAAACAGACACACAGATCGAGGGAACAGAACAGAGAGCCCAGAAATGCACCCACAACTTATGACCAACTAACCTTTGACAAAGCAGGAAAGAATATCCAATGGAAAAAAGACAGTCTCTTCAGCAAATGGTGCTGGGAAAACTGGACTGGGACATACAAAAGAATTAACCTGGACCATTTTCTTACACCATACACAAAAATAAACTCAAAATGGATGAAAGACTTAGATATAAGATAGGAAGTCATCAAAGTCCTAGAGGAGAAAACAGGCAACAACCTCTTTGACCTCGACTGCAGCACTTCTCACTTGACATGTCTCTAGAGGCAAGGGAAACAAAAGCAAAAATGAACTATTGTGACCTTATCAAGATAAAAAGCTTCTGCACAGGAAGAAAACCATCAGCAAAGCTTAAGGCAACTGACAGAATTTGAGAAGATAGCTGCAAATGTCATATCAGATAAAGGGTTAGTATCCAAAATCTATAAAGACCTTATCAAACTCAACACCCAAAAAACAATAAACCAGTGAAGAAATGGGCAGAAGACATGACTAGACACTTTTCCAAAAAATACATCCAGATGGGTAACAGACACATGAACAAATGCTCCACATCACTCGTCAACATGGAAATACACATCAAAACCACAATGAGATACCACCTCACACCTGTCAGAATTGTTAAAATGAAAAACTCAAGCAACAACAGATATTGGCAGGGATGCATAGAAAAAGGAATTTTTTTTGCACTGCTGGTGGGAATGTAAACTGGTGTAGCCACTCCGGCAAACAGTATGGAGGTTTCTTAAAAATTTAAAAATAGAACTACTCTGTGACACAGCAATTGCACTACTAGTTATTTATCCAAAGGATACAGGAATGCTGATTCTAAGGGGCACATGCACCCAGATGTTTATAGCAGCACTATCAACAACAGCCAAAGTATAGAAAGAGCTTAAATGTCCATCCACTTATGAATGGATAAGGAAGATATGGAATATTTCCTGGTGATCAAAACGAATGAAATCTTGCCATTTGCAACAACATGGATGGATGCATTATGCTAAGCGACATAAGTCAATCAGAAAGACACCTATGGTGGCTCAGTCTGATAAGATCTGACTTCAGCTCAGGTTATGATCTCAGCACTTATGTATTAGAGCTTCACATCGGGCTCTCTGCTGTCAGCACGGAGCCTACTTTGGTTCCTGTCTCCCTCTCTCTCTGCTCCTCCACAGCTTATGCTTTCTCTCTGTCTCAAAAATAAATTAAAAACATCAAAAAAATTGTTAAAAAGGAACAAGTCAGTCAAGGACAAGTATCATATGATTTCACTCATATGTGGAATTTAAGATACAAAACATGAACATAAGGGAAGGGAAGCAAAACTAAGATAAAAACAGAGAGGAAGGAAAACTATAAAAAACTCTTACATGCAGAGAACAACCAGGGTTGCTGGCAGGGTGCTGGGTAAGAGGAAGGGCTTAAAGAATGAGAGTCATTAAAGAGGACACTTCATGGGATGAGCACTGGGTATATAAATATGTAAGTGATGAATCATTAAGTTCTATTCCTGAAATTAAAATAATTTAAAATAAATAACATTTTAAAAAACTAGGTAAAGGATAAAAGCCAAATTATCACCTCGAGATATGCAGAAAATCATCTGACAAAGTACACCCATTCATGATAAAAACTCTCAACAAAGCATTTGACAAAATGCAATATCCATTTATGGTAAATCTCTTAACAAAATAAGTTTAGCAGGAACATACCTCCACATAATAAAGGCTATATGTGATAAAACCACAGCTAACATCATATTCAATGGGGAAAAGCTTAGAGCTTTTCCACTAAGGTCAGGAACAAGTCAGGAATGTCCACCCTCACCACTATTATTGAACATAGTACTGGAAATCCTGGCCTCAGCAATCAGACAATAAGCAACTTCTTTTATTTTTTTCAATATTTTGTAAGGATTATTTTCTTTGAAACCAGAGAATAAACACTTTCTCTTTAAACAAAAATATAAAATAAATAAAACCAGTACAACAGATAATTGAAAGTAAGATTTGGTTTTTTGAAAAAATAAACAAAATTGATAAACCTCTAGCCAGACTTCACAAAAAGAAAAGAGAGAAGACACAAATAGACAAAATCACAAATGAAAATAGACTTATCATAACCAACCCTTCAGAAATACAAGCAAATATCAGATAATATTATAAAAAATTATATGCCAACAAACTGGACAACCTGGAAGAAATGGAAAAATTCTTAGGCACCCACATGCTACCAAAACTCAAATGGGAAGAAATAGAAAATTTTAACAGACCCATAACTAGTGAAGAAATTGAATCAGTTATCAAAAATATCCCAACAAATAAGCTTCCCAGGGGAATTCTACCAGACATTTAAAGCAGAATTAATACCTATACTTCTCAAGTTGGTCTAAAAATAGAAATATAAAGAAAACTTCTGAACTCACTCTACGAAGCCAACATTACTTTGATTCCCAAACCAGACAGAGATCCCACAAAAAAGGAGAATTACAGGCCTATAATCCTGATGAATGTGGATGCAAAAATTCTCAACAAGATACTAGCAAATAGAATTCAATATCATATAAAAAGAATCATCCACCATGATCAAGTGGGATTCATTTCTGGGTAACAGGGCTGGTTCAATATTCGCAAATCCATCAACATGATACATCACATTAACAAAAGAAAAGATAAAAACCATACGATCCTGTCGACAGATACAGAAAAAGCATTTGACAAAATACAGCATCATTTCTTAATAAAAATTCTCAAGAAAGTCCAGATAGAAGGAACATACCTTAATATTATAAAATCCATGCATGAAAAACCCACAGCTAATATCATCCTCAATGATGATAAACTAAAAGCTTTTCCTCTAAGGTCAGGAACAAGACAAAGATTTCCACTCTCACCATTTTTATTCAACATAGTCAGAGCAGGAGCAATCAGACAAGGAAAAGAACTAAAAGGCATCCAAACTGCTAAGGAAGAAGTAAAATTTTCATTATATGCAACTTTCATGATACTATATACAGAAAACCCTAAAGACTTCATTGAAAAACTATTAGAACTGATTAATTCAATACAGCCATAGATACAAAACTAAGATACAGATATCCATTGCATTTCTATACATTCATACTGTATTTTCAGAAAAAGAAATTAAGAAAATAATCTCATTTACAATTGTAGCAAAAAGAATAAAATAGCAAGTAATAAACTTAAATAAGGAAATGAAACACCTGTACTTCAAAAACTACAAAATATTGATTAAAAAATATAAGATGACAGAAACAAATGGAATCCATATTCATGGATTGGAAGAATCAATATTGTTTAAATGTCTATGCTACCCAAACAATTTATAGACTCAGTGCAATTCCTATCAAAATACCAGCAGCATTTTTTTCACAGAACTAGAACAAATAATCCTAAAACTTGAATAGAACTACAAAAGACCCCAAATGGCCAAAGCAATCTTAAAACAGAGAATAAATCTTGGGGTTATCAAAAACACAGATTTCAAGAAACACTTCAAAGCTATAGTAAATAATCAAACTTTTTGTATGGTACTGGCACAAAAACAGACACATAAATCAACAGATGAGAAAGGAGAGTCCAGAAATAAGCCCATGCTTACAGAGCCAATTAATCTATGACAAAGAGGGAAAGAGTCATAATGTAGAAATGACAGTCTCAACAGATGGTACTGGGAAAACTGGACAGCTATATGGAAAAGAATGAAACTGAAGCACTTTCTCACACCATACACAAAAATGAATTCAAATGAATTAAAGGTCTAAATGTTAGATCTGAAATCATAGAACTCCTAGAAGAAAACATAGGCTGTAATATCTTTGACATCAGCCATAAAAGCATTTTTCTAGATATGTCTTCTCAGACAAAGAAAACAAAAACAAAATTAAACTCTTGGGACTACGCCAAAATAAAGAGTTTTTGCACAGTGAAGGAAACAATCAAGAAAACAAAAAGCAATCTACTGAATAAGAGAAGATATTTGCAAATGATACATCTGACAAGAGGTTAATATATGAAATATATAAAGACCTCATACATATCACTGAAAAACATCCCATTAAAAAATGAACAAAAGACCTGAATAGGCATTTTTTCAAAGAAGACAGACAGATGGTCAACAGACACTTGAAAAGATGTTCAACATCACTAATCACCAGGGAAATGCAACTTAAAATCACAATGAGATACCACTTTACACCTGTTCAAATGGTTAAGTTCAAAAACACAAGAAATAACAAGTGTTGGTAAGGATGCTGAGAAAAAGGAACCCTCATGAACCATTGGTAGGAATGGAAATTGGTGCAGCCACTGTGGAAAACAATATGGAGGTTCCTCAAGAAATTAAAAATAGAATATCTGAATGACACAGTAATTCCACTACTGAGTATTTACCCATAGGAAATGAAAACACTAGTTCAAAAAGATTGCACTCATGTTTTTGTAGCATTATTTGCAATAGCCAAGATATGGAAACTACCTGTGTCCATCCATAGATAGATGCATAAAGAAGATGTGGTGTATGTGTGTGTGTCTGTGTGTCTACATATGTGTATATATATATGTATATACACACAAACAATGGAATATTACTCAGCCAAAAGAAGAATGAAATGTTGCCATTTGAGACTACATGGATGGATCTAGAGGGTATAATGCTAAATGAAATACACAAAGTTAAATGCCATATGATTTCACTCATATGTGGAATTTAAGAAAGAAAATAAATGAACAACAACAACAAAAAGAAACAAAGAAAGAAACAAAAAACAGACCCTTAAATACTGGTGGTTGCCAGTGTTTAGACTATAATTCTATATGTCAATTATAGTTTAATGAAAAAATTAGAACTTTAAAAATGTTTAATTAAAAAACAAAAAATTAATTTTGAAGTTCAGATAAATAATAAACTTGGGACATATATGAATATTTTTAAAAAGCAATGATTATAGAGTTGGGAACAAAGCAAACAAAAATCCTCAAATTTGTAGAACTTATATTCTGGAAGTGAGAGACAGACAATTAAAGCATAAATATGTAAAATGTATAGGAATTCAAATGCTGATGAGTGCTATAAAGAATAATAAAGCCAACAGTTGACAGAGTCCATATGGAGAATTGAAATTTACAACAACATAGAAAAGGAAAGTTTCAACAAACACCTGAAGGAGATGAGGTAGCTACATATACATTTTGCCATAGTATTGCAGGAACAGGGAAAGGGAAGGGCAAAGCCCTTGTGATAGGAGTATACCAGGTATGTTAAAGAAGCAAGACATTGGCTGGTATGTCTGAATTAGAGTGAATGAGAGAAAGAATAATAGGAGATGATGTCAGAAAGTTAAAAAGAACCAGATAGGGCATGGCCTTGTTTTCATTGTTATGGAAAACCATTAAAGTGCTCTCAGAATAGAAATGACATGATCAGGCTACTAAGACTATGAATGGGACAGGTAGAAGTAGCAAGGCTAAGATGCTATTACAATTATTAAGATGAGGAATAATGGTGGGCTGGATAAGTTTTGGCACAGTAGATATAGTGAGATGTTCAATTATGATATATTTGGAAGAAAAATCAATAAGATGTACAAATATTTATAAAATATGGGATAAAAAATGAGAGGAGTCAAAGATGACTATAAGATTTTCTACCTAAGCAATTATAGAAATGAAGTTATTATTTACTGAGGAGAAGCAGATTTGGGGATGAGGAATATTTAGAGTTGGGTTTTAAATAAATTACTTTTGCAATGCCTAATAGATATCAAACGGGATATTTGCCTCCTTAGGGAGGCAGTTGTGTATATGATTTTCGAGATCAAGGTATGGATTAGAAATACAGAAAGCACTTATATCCTTAGACTGGATGAGATCACTGAGTGAGTATAAATAAAAAAGTGAAGTATTCCAAGAACTAAACTCAAGACCATTCCAAAGTTTAGAGGCCAGACAGTAGAGAAGGAACCAGCAAAGGAAATTAGAAGGAGAAATAGCTAAGGTATGAAGAAAACCGAAAGAATATTTTCCCAGAAGTCATGTGAAGAATGTGTTTCAAGGGGAAGGGAATTAATAAATTGTGTCAAACAGATATGTCAAGACAGATAAGGAATGAGAATCAGGAAATGGTGTTAATAAAATGGAGTTCATAAGTGACTTTGGTATGAGACGTATCAGATCCAGAATGAAATGAGAGAAATTGAAGACAGTAAGTGACATACTCTTTTTTCTAAAGAGTTTTGTTGTCAAGAGGTAGGACAAAATATGGTGGCAGTTGAAGGGGTATCAAAGGATGTAGTGTGTAAAAATAAGTTTTTAATTTTTGTTTTTTCCAAGATAAAAGGATATCTCTTAGTTTGACGGAGATGATACTTTACAAAGGAGAAGTTTATAATGTGGGAGAAACTTTGGAAAAATTGCTGAAAGCTTGTCTTTGAACTTGCTAGAGGGAACAGGGTCTAATGAACAACTAGAGGATTTAGGTTTTTCTTAGAAACACAATTCATCTATAGAAGGGAAGACATCTGGGCACAGATGCTGGTACTGGCAGATGGACAGATGTGGTGCTGGGAGCTTCTGAAAATTCATTTCTGATTGTTTCTATTTTCTCAGTGAAATTGGAAGAAAGATTGCCACCTGATAAAGAGAAAGAGGAAAAAGGTGATAAAGATTTGTGAAGAATAGAGGGCAGGTGTGGAATAGTCATTTTGGTGAGTAAGAAGGTGAATAAATGCAACCTGTCCTGACAAATCAAAAAAAAGGTTTTTATGGAGAATCTTGGCCCACTTTTCCATGTAACAATCTGACTTTCAATTGCACTCTTTCATGTGTGGGAAGGGGGGCTGAAAAAACAATCATAAGAAGTAACTAAATTTCAAGTGATGACATGATGACAAGGCAAGCTATTATTGAACATTTTACATATATAAACTCTTATTCCCACAACAACCCTGTAAAGGTCATAAGTATTATTATCCTACATTCACAGAAAAAAAACCCCAAATTTTAGAGAAAGTAATTTAGTTGAGATTCCACAACTAATATCATCACATTATCATTTAAACTCAGATATTTTTCTTTTGAAAGATCATTTGAAAGTGATCACACTAGCTTTTAGCCTTTTATTCTTTCTATTCCAGCACATCTGAGAAATAGATAAATTCTCATAAGTAACAGTGGAACTGTGTTCCCGTCAGTAATAAGGAAGAAGTTTGAGCAAGACTGTCTATGGGAAGCATAGTTTGAAACAAGATAATTTTGAAATGGTTGGAGATCTGAGTACAAAAGAAACATGCCTCTCACCTTCAGTCTCTTTGTTCAAGGTCATTTTCCTTAATGGACAAATTTAATATAATTCTATTTCTCTGAATATATTTTCACCTTGTAAAGCCTTCTCATTTAATTGTGCCACTGTTTTGTTAGAGTTTTCAAATACTTATATAGAATATTTCATGTCTGATATAAAATATCTTAAAATAAGCTCAATAATAAATGCAAATCCCATTGCCTAAAGGAATGCATACCAAGCAATGATGACAAATTGCAGAAATTGAACAGTCCTTAGTCAGTGACAATTGAGGACTTGTGGAAAGACGATTCAAGACTAGGAATGACACTTTACCAAAACTCCAGGAATGTCTAGTGACATTGACATTGATCCTCAACAATATTCTGTATTATTAATATAAGGATACAAGATCACTTAGAAAAAATAAATAGAGACTCTTAAAGCCAACATGGATTTACTAAAACTGCCATAGTAGGTTATTTCCTGACTGGTTGCTCAAAGAAACAGAGTATATTTCTTCAAAATAAATTTGACCAGGCTCATCAGGTTATGTTTATGAAAAGATTGAGAAGTATACACTTTATGGTAGTACAAAAAGGTAAAAATAAATATTTGCATAACTGATACTCAAAGGATATAGGTTGATTTAGGCAACTGGCAGGGATAGGGGTTTATGCTTTACCTTATGGAGTAAGGAACATCTATATATATGATTCGGAATTATTCTCTGAGAAAAATGTGTCATTTTGCCACTATTTATTTATTTATTAAACCGTTTATTTTATTAGTGCCACCCTGAATTATAAATGGCAGTTCAGAGGTATAGTTGTTTCTAGGTGCAGAAGAGGAGTTACAAGTAAGAATGGTGCTATGGTCAGTTTTTTCTTGCATTGTAAGTAATAAATCATGTTGCTATCACCACGATCCCTACATCATGATGCAAGTTGACTTCTACCTTATATATTTATTTCTGCTGTGGAAATATTATGTATCTGACAAAGATTATAAATTAATTTTTTATTTTAAATAAACATATATAAAGCAAAAAGTAAAATACTGTATCCAATAAAAGAATGAACATTACCTAAAAATACATAGAGAACATTAATAAAAGCAAATGATTTGTATGGGGTGCCTGGGTGGCTCAGTTGGTTAGGGGTCTGACTTCGGCTCAGGTCATGATCTCGTGGTTCCTAGTTTCAAGCCCCATGTTTGGCTCTGTGCTGACAGCTCAGAGCCTGGAGCCTGCTTTGGATTCTGGGTCTCCCTCTCTCTATGCCCCTCCCCTGCTTTTTCTCTGTTGCTCTCTGTCTCTCAAAACTAAATAAATGTTAAAAAACAATAAAAAATATTAAAAAAAACCTATTTGTTAGATCAACACATCTCAGTTATTTTAAATACAAGTTATACAGTATATGTTTGCTGATTACAGAAACATTAAATAAGGAATTAATGCCTGGAAGATATCTGGACATTTTAAAAATATTTATAAATTAAACAACACATTTTGAAATAAACCATAGGTCAAAAAGGAATTCACAAAGGAAATTATAAAAAGTTTTGAACTTAATCATATACAATTTAAAAGAATAAAAGACTTATAAGAATATACGATAATAAATTTGAAAATGTAGATGAAAGGAACATACTTCTTGAAAAACTTAAATCACTAAAATTGACACAAAAATTAGAAAATATGAATAACCTTTTATTTATCAAAGAAATTGAATTTGTAATTTATAACACTCTTACTAACAAAATTCAATGCCCAGACTATTTCACAGATAGTTTTTCAAATAATTAAAGAAGAAATAATACAAAGCCCACAAATTTTTCTCAAAAAGTATAAGATAAAAGAATTCCTTTCAACTCACTCTCAAAGTGTTGTCTTCATGCCAAAGCCAGACAACATTATAAGAAAATTATACACCAAGGGTGCTTGGGTGGCTCAGTCAGTTAAGCATCAGAGTTTGGCTCAGGTCATGATGTCAGAGTTCATGAGCTTGAGCCCTGCATCAGGCTCGGTACTGACAGCTCAGATCCTGGAGCCTGTTTCAGATTTTGTATCTCCATCTCTCTCTCTCTCTCTCTCTCTGCCCTTCCCCTGCTTGTACTCTGTCTGTCTGTCTCTCTCAAAAATAAACATTAACAAAAATTTAAAAATAAAGAAAATTACAGACCAGTACTCCTGATGAGCACAGACTGAAAAATCATTAACAAAATATTAGCAAATCAAAAACAAACGATATTAGACAATACATTTTGACTAAGTGGATTTATCCTAGAGATGCAAGTTTGATTAACACTCAAAAATAAATCAATGTAGTTCTCCATATTAGCATAATAAGGAAAAAAAACCTCAGAGAACCATTACAACTTAACTAATGATATGCAAGATAAAGACCATTGTTACACTGAAAACTGAAATATTGCTGGATAAATGAAAGAAAACCTAAATAAATTAACAGATACACCATGATCGTGGATTGGAAGACTCAACATTAAGATGTCAATTCTCCCTAGCTGATATGTAGATTTGATGCAATTCTAACCAATATCTCAACAGTCTTTTTCATAGAAACTGAAAAGTTGATTCTAAAATTTATATGGAAATGCAAAAGAAACAGAATGCCAACACAATTGTGAAAATAAAGAAAAAAATTAAGAAATAGTTCTACCCCTTTCTTAGTATTTTTCTATAACAATCAAAACAGTCATATATTGCTGTAAAAAAAGATCCACAGATCAATTAATCAGAATAAATAGTCCAAAAATAGACCTTTATATTTATGGCCAATTGGTTTTCAACAAAAATGTCAAGATAATTCAATGGAGAAAGCTTTTCAAAAACTGGTGTTAAAACCACTGGATATCCATGTAGGAAAAAAAAGAACCTTGATCATTATCTCATATACCCAAAAAGAAATTTGAAATGGATCATAAACCCAAATGTATAAGTAAATCTATAAAAATATGTGGAGGGGTGCCTGGGTGACTCAACAGGTTGAGCATCTGACTTGGACTCAGGTAATGATCTTACAGCTTATGGGTTTGAGCCCCTGCGTTGGGCTTTATACTGACAGCTTAGAGCCTGGAGCCTGCTTCATATTTTGTGTCTCTCTGCCCCTCCCTCACTCTCACTCTGTCTCTCTCTGTCTCTATCTGTCTCTCTCTCCCTCTCTCAAAATAAATAAATATAATAATAATAAATTTTAAAAATCATTTGGAGAAAAGAGAAGAACATTTTTGTGAATTTGAGTCAGGCAGAAGGTTATGAGATAGGGCACAAATGTCACAAATTATAAAAGAAAAACTAAATTTGATTTCAACAAAATTTAAAATGTCTGCTTTTAGAAAGACACAATTAGGAAAATGAAAAGCAGATTAGAACTTAGAAAAATATTCCCAATGCATATGTCAGATAAAGAGTTTATGTCAAGAGCATATAATTATAACTCATACAATATGACAAATAGATGAAAGACAACTCCCATTAAAAACAGGTAACTGATTTGAACAGACATTGCACAACAAAAGATAAGCATCTTACAGATATGCAAATTTTGAAATGTTCAGTATCATTAGTCATCAAAGAAATGCAAATGAAAGTCACAATGTAATATCATTACATACTCACTAAAATACGTAAAATTAAAAGCTGACAGGTATTCATGGTGTTGTGGAGCATCTTCAGGTTTCCTACTCCTAATAAGAATGTAAAATGATAGTTCCATTTTGGCAGTTTATTGTCATATGAAACATACATTTGCACCTACTATAGGACCCAGCAATTCCACTACTAGCTATTTGCTTCAAAGAAGTAAAACACATTCACAGACTTGTACAAAAATGTTCCTAGCAGCCTAATTTATAATATCCCCAAATCTAGAAATAACCCAAATATACATCAACAGGTGAATAATTAAACCAATTGCAGTATTTCCATAAAAGGAACATTATGCAGGAGCAACAAAGGAATATAACTGAAACATACAAAAACATAGATGAATCAATAAAGCATTATGCTTATTTTAAAAAAATTAACATTTATTCATTTTTGAGAGTGAGAGAGACAGAGTGTGAGCAAGAGAGGGGCAGAGAAAGAGGGAGACACAGAATCTGAAGAAGGCTCCAGGGTCTGAGCTATCAGCACAGAGCCTGGCGCAGGGCTCAAACTCACGGACTGCGAGATCATAACCTGACTGAGCCACCCAGGCACTCCTAAAGCATTATACTTATTAATGGACTAAGTGTTTGTGTCCCTCTAACATTCGTATGTTGAGAACCTAACCTCCAATGAGCTCTATGTATCTGGATGTAAGACCTCAAAAGAAGCAATTAAAATTACATAAGGTAATAAAGATGGGACTTTAATCCAATAGGAATAGCATCCTTATAAGAAGAGACACCAGAACACTCTTACTCCCTCTCACTCTTTCTCTTTCTTACTTTCTCATTATGCTTTTATGCTCTCTCTTGCTCTCTGCATAACACACTGAGGAAAAGCCATGTGAGAATATGGCTGTCTGAAAGCCAGGGATAGAGCTCTCATTAGAAACTGACCCTGATGATACCTTGATCTTGGATTTCTCTGGAACTGTGAGAAAATAAATTTCTGGTTTTTATGGTACCCAGTCTGTGGCATTTTATTTTGGCAGCCTGAGCAGACTAGGATTGTCAATGCTTATAAAAATCCATATACAAGAGAATACATAATGTTTGATACCATTTATATGAAGTTACAGAATAAGGAAAAAAACTAGTGACACAAATCAGATCAAGGATTGCCTGAACCTATTAAGAAAGACTGAATAGGATGGGGTAGGGAAACTTTTGGGGTGATGGACACATGCTAAATCTTTATTACAGTGGTAGTTACACAGGTTTGTAATTTGTTAAAACTCATAGAAAAGTATTCTTAAAGTGTGGATGTTTTGCTATCATCTTCAAAAAAAGCTTGTTTGGAAAAAATGTAATTCAAGCAAAAAAAAAACCCAGATTATATAGATCAGAGTGAAATAATCACATAAAAATTTCTAACTTCTATACCACATCTAGGATACCATAACCTTTTTTGGGGGGAAAGTCTACCAAATATCCAGAGGAATGCAATGAAGATTCTTAGTAGCTTGAAAAACATATCATGTGATGAACAATTGAGAGAAGCCACATTGCTCAGCCTGGAATAGGAAAAACATGAGAGTGAGATAAGTCAAAGATAGCTTTCTTCAAATATTTGATAACTGCTATGTGGGAAAGTTAAGTGACTCAGTGTCTGTGTAACTGCACAAAGCAGATACGGATGATTAGATAAAAGTTGCAATGAAAACTTTGACTCAATATGATGAAATACTTTCAAATAATTAGAACTGTCCAATAAAATCCTTGGACCCCAGAAATCAGTGATTTGGTCAGGAGAAAGTAACGCCAGTTACTGTCATTTCCCACAATATTTTAAAATAATTACCATGCAGCACATTAATAATTTTGCATACTATTAATGATATGTAAATTTAACTTTGTTGTGAGTTTTATTATTATACTAATATAATTTGTTAGTATAATGCATTAGTATAATACATTATACTAATATAATCAGTTTTTAATATTCTTATTACTCATCCTCCACTCATAAGATAAAACAATTAGAATATTGCTCACCAATACTATGTACTCTTGCTAAATGCTGTAGAAGAAGTGAAAAATTCACTTCATGTTTCTATATTGGGATAATTTTTAGTACATTTATATCAAACAGCTGTAACTTTCAATTTAAATATTTGAAAAAGCCATCTTTACATGCTGACAGTGTTATATAGTGCTATCACAATGAGAAGTAATGGTGGTGCAGCTGAGAAGTTACTTATTGCGGTACTTTGTGTTCCATTTTAAAATGTAAGTTTACTCTGTTTAGATGTCAGGAGAGAGAAAAAAATTACTTTTTATAACTAATGGCAATAAATAATGAATCAATTGTACAATTAATTTGTTACTCTTGTTTTGAAACCTGAGAAAATTATCTAACACATGTATGTGAATCATAAATATGCAATTGCATATGCAGCTTTATTCTATAGAACCTCCGAGGCATGTAGGTTTCTATTTTACTTTTTTAAGACCATCTTAACCATGTTTAGGTGTACATTTTGGTAGTATTAAATATATTCATTATGTTGTGGCAACCATTGCTATCATCCATTTCTACAACTCTTATTTACTTTTAAAACTAAAGCTCTATATCCACTAAACAATGACTTCCTATTCTCCTCTCTCCCCAGCCTCTAATAACTACCACTCAACTTTCTGTCTCTGTAAGTCAGATTACTCTAAGTAACTCATATATGTGGTATCATATATTATTGGTCTTTTTGTGACTGGCTTATTATACTTAGCATAATGTCCTCAAGGTTCATCCTTATTGTAGCCTATGTCATAATTTCTTTTAAGGGTGAAAAATATTCCGTTGTATAATTATGCCACATTTTGCTTATCCGTTTATCTGTCAATGGACACTTGGGTGGCTTCCACATTTAAACTATTGTGAATAATGCTACTATCAACATGCGTGTACAAATATCTCTTTGACACCCTGCTTTCAATTCTTTGGCTATATACCCAGAAGTGGAATTTATGAATCATATGATAGTTCTATTAGTAATTTTTTGAAGAACTGCCATACTGGTTTTTTATAGTGGATGCACTATTTTACACTCCTACCAACAGTGCACAAACATTGCAATTTCTCAATATCCTCTTTAACACTTTGTTTTTTTCATAGTAGACATCCTAATGGGTCTGAATTGGTATCTCATTATAGTTTTAATTTGCATTTTCCAAATGAGTTACATTAAATACTTTTTAATGTGCTTATTGGACAATTGCATACCTTCTTTGAAGAAATGCCTACTTAATTCCACTTATTAATCTGTATTTTTAATGTTGAGTTTGTGATGTTCTTTATGTATCTTGTATATTAACCCCTTATCAAATATATGATTTGGAAATATTTTCTCTCAGTCTGTCAGATTTTTATTCTATTGTCTTCTGATATAAAAATATTTTTTAATTTTCATAAATTCAATTTCTCTATTTTTTCTTCAGTTGCCTGTGCCTTTGGTGTTATATTGAAGAAATCATTGCCAAGTCCAATGTCATGAAGCCTTTGCTGTGTTTTCTAAGAGTTTTATAGTTTTGGGCCTCATCTTTAGGTCTTTAGTCCAGTTTGAGTTAATTTTTGTATATGCCATTAAAGGTGCAACTCCATTCTTTTGCTTGTGAATATCCAGTTTTCCCAGAGTCACTTGTTGAAAGACTCTCCTTTCCGCTGTTGAATGGTCCTTGACAACTATGTCAAAAATCATTTAAATATGTAAGTAAGGGTTTATTTCTGTGCTCTCCATTCTATTCCATTGATCTGTAAGCCTATCTTTATATCAGCACCACACTGTTTTGATTACTGTAACTGTGTAGTAGTAAATTTTGAAATCAGGAAGTGAATCCTACAGCTTTATTCTGCTTTTTCAAGTTTGTTATGGTGACTCAGGATCCCCAGAAATTACATATGAATTTTAAGATGGATTTTCATATTTCTACAAAAACATCATTGAGAATTTGACAGATTGCACTGAACTTCTGGATCACTTTGAGGTGTATAGACATCTTAAGAATAGTATGTCTTGCACTATATATGCTGGCGAGGATGTGGAGAAAGGGGCACTCTCCTACACTGTTGGTGGGAATGTAAACTGGTGCAGCCGCTCTGGAAAGCAGTGTGGAGTTTCTTCAAAAAATTAACAAAAGAACTCCCCTATGACCCAGCAAGGGATACAGAAGTGCTGATGCATAGGTGCACATGATACCCCAATGTTCATAGCAGCACTTTCAACAATAGCCAAATCCTGGAAAGAGCCTAAATATCCATCAACTGATGAATGGATCAAGAAGATGTGGTTTATCTATATAATGGAATACTACATGGCAATAAGAAAGAATGAAATCCGGCCATTTGTAGCAATGTGGATGGACCTTGAGGGTGTCATACTAAGTGAAATAAGTCAGGCAGAGAAGGACAGATACTATATGTTTTCAATTAAAAGTGTAACATGAGGAACTTAGCAGAGGACCATGGGGGAGGGGAAGGGGGGAAATAGCTGGGGAGAGGGAGGGAGGGATACCATGAGAGACACTTGAATACTGAGAACAAACTGAGGGCTGATGGGGGAGAGGGAGAGGGGAAGGGAGGTGATGGGCATGGAGGAAGGCACTTGTGATGAGCACTGGGTGTTATATGGAAACTAACCTGACAATAAAGTATAAAAGAAAAAAAAAGAATAATATGCCTTCCAATTGATAAACATGGGATGCTTTTCCATTTACTTATGTCTTCTTTAATTTCTTTCAGCAATATTCATGGCTTTCATGGTACAAGTGTTTCTTATGCTTGGTTAAGTTTATTCCGAAGTATTTTATTCTTTTCATACTATTGTAAATGGAATTGTTTTCTTCATTTTCTATTCAGATTTTTCATTGTTAGTGTATAGAGATACAACTGATTTTTGTTTGTTGATTTTGTATTCTGAAATGTAACTGATTATGTTTATTAGTTATATGAGTTTTTGGTGGAGTCTTTAGAATATGCTATATATGAGAAAATACCATCCACAAACAGTTTAATATATTTCTTTCCAATTTGGATGCCTTTTTCTCTTTTTCTTTCCTAATCACTTTCCTTGGATTTCCAGTACTATGTTGGATAGAAGTGTTGTGAGTGGACATCCTTGCTTTGTTGCCTATCTGAGAGGAAAACTTTCCATTTTTCATGGTTGAGTATGATGTTAGCTGTGGAGTTTTCCTATATTGTCTTTATTTTATTGAGGTGAGATATTTCCATACTTAATTTGTCAACAGTTTTTATCATGAAAGGGTGTTAAATTTTTCAAATGCTTTTTAGGCATGTATTGAGATTAACATATAATTTTGTCTTTAATTTTATTAATATGATGTATCATATTTAATGATTTGTATATGCTAAACCATCTTTTAACCCAGGGATTAATCCCATTTAATCGTGGCATATAATCCTTTTAATGTCTTTTTGAATTTAGTTTGTTAATTTTTTGTTAAAGATTTTTGCATCCTTGTTCCTCATGGACAGTGGCCTCTGGATTTCTTTTCTTTTCTTTTTTTGGTTTTGTTAACAGGATGAGGTTGGCCTCCTAATATAAGTTTGGAATGGTTATCTCTTCCTTTATTTTATGAGTTAAGAAGGGTTATTTTTTCTTTTTGTTTTTTTTAATTTTAATTTTAATTTTTTTAATATAACACAATTTTTTCTTTTAACATATGCAATTATTTTCCATCATTTACAATACAGTAGTTATAATGACACTCCAAACATAAAAGCAAAGTAAAAAATCAAAACCCCAACTCCTATTTCATGTAATTAGACTTATACAGAAATTAGAAGATTAAGTAACAACTAGTTAATCACCTAAATTCACAGCTATCTGAAGTGGCAATTGTTATATAGCAGCTTATCTATGATACATTCAAGATACATGATACAATTTATTACTTGCCCATAAGCTAAAACACAGCCTGCTTAATACCATTCCTTAAATTCCACCTCTATACTACAGTATACTTGAGGTCCTTTCAAAAAAGTAGCTACCTTTTATGTAGGAAATGGATGATTAATTCTTTGGTGTTGTAAAAGCAACTTCATTTAAACATAACCACCCCCACCAACAAAAAAAGAAGAGGGAAAAAAAAGTAACGAAAATAATAAGGGAAAAACCCAAGACACACTTCCTAGGGGAAAAAAAACAAACAGCATGTAATTTCTGTCCTTGACGGAATGTATTAAATAAGAAAACACCCCCCAACAAGCAAAACAAGCCCTACAATGTAAAAATATTAAAAAAAAGAAAACCCTCTCACATGCATAAATGAAAGATTGCACACAAAGAACTCACATCTTTTCAAGCTTCAATAGTAAATATTCTGCTACTACGTATTAAATACTGCATGCTTTGCCCAAGCTAAGATGAAACCACATCATGAATCAATAAGCATTTTGCATTTTCTTTCATTATCTACTCAAAGTCATGCCTACTGCACCTCTAAACATTTCA
>NC_043717.1:87877681-87880676 GCF_006229205.1 Suricata suricatta
AAAAAAAGGCTATAAATGAGGTGAATAATAAAATGGAGGCGGGCACCTCACACATTGAAGAGACAGAGAGAAGAATAGGTGAATTAAAAGACATAGTTATAGAAAAAGACTAGAAGCTGAACAAAAAATGAGAGAAATTGAACCAGGAGCAAGAGGGAAAATTTAATACCTGAGTGATACAATCACATGGAACAACATCCATATCATAGGAATTCCTGAAGAGGAAGAAAGAGAGAGAGGTTATGAAATGGTATTAGACTAAATTATAACTGAATTACCCAAATCTGGGAAAAGAAATAGACATTCAAATTCAAGAGGTACAAAAGACCCTCTTCAGACATAATTTGAATCGTCTTTTGGCATGACATATCATAGTGAAACTGGGCAAATATAAAGATAAAGAGAGAATTCTGAAAGCAGCTAGGGAGAAAAGGACCCTCACTACAAAGGGAAACCTATCAGAGTGGTTACAGACCTATCTAATGAAACTTGGCAGGCCAGGAAGGAATGGCAGGAAATGTTCAACACGATGAACAGAAAATATATGCAGCCAAGAATCCTTTATCCAGCAAGCCTGTCATTCAAAATAGGAGAGATAAACGTGTTCCCAAATAAACAAAAATTGAGAGAATTCATGACTACCAAACCAGCCACACAAGAAATCCTAAGAGGGACTTTATAAGGGAAATGTTGCAAAGATTACAAGATGCCAGAGACACCTCTATAAACATGAATTCAATGGAGAACACAATGAATCTAAACCCACATTTTTAAATAATAACACTGAATGTAAATGGACTGAATACTCCAACTAATGACACAAGTAGCAGAATGGATTTAAAAAAATCCATCTATTTGCGGTCTAAAAGAGACTTATTTTCAATTTTACTTTCAGGTTGAATGTAAAGGGATGAAGAAATATCTATCCTGTGACTGGAAGCCAAAAGAAAGACAGAGTAGCCATACTTATATCAGACAAACTGGACTTTAAAGTAAAGGCAGTAACAAGAGATGAAGAAGGACATTATATAATAATTACAGGGTCTCTCCATCAGGAAGAGCTAACAATTATAAACATCTACGCTCCAAATTCGGGAGTGCCCAAATACATAAAACAATTAATCACAGACAGAAACAATCTTATTGATAAGAATGTGCTAATTGCAGGAGACAATAATACCCCAATGACAATGAAGGATAGATCAACAAGACAAAACATCACTAAAGAAACAATGGACCTGAACGACACATTGGAACAGATGGAATTGATAGATTTATTTAGAAGTCTGCATCCAGAAGTTAGGAAATTCACCTTTTTTTCGAGTGCATATTGCATATTCTCCATGGTAGATCACATACTGGGGCATAAAGCAGCTCTCCATAATTATAAACAAATAGAGATCATACCATGCACGCTTTCAGATCACAATACTATGAAACTTGAAATTAACCACAGGAAAAAGTCTGGAAAACCTCCAAAAATGTGGAGGTTAAAAACCACCCTTAAAGAATGATTGGGCTAATCACTGCAATTAGAGAAGAAATAAAAAATATATGCAAACAAATGAAAATGAAATACAACAATCCAAAATCTCTGGAACACAGCAAAGGCAGTCCTATGAGGAAAGTATATTGCAATCAAGGCCTATTTCAAAAACTAGAAAAAGTGCAAATACAAAATCTAACATAGCACCTGCTGCAACTAGAAGGGGAGCAGCAAGAGCACCCCAAACCCAGTAGAAGAAGAGAAATAATAAAGATCAGGGCAGAAATAAACAATATAGAATCCAAAAAGACAGTCAGGCAGATCAATGAAACCAAGAGTTGGTTCTTTGAGAAAGAGAATAAAATTGATAAACCTCTAGCCAGGTTCCTTAGAAAGAAAAGAGAGAGCAACCAGATAGACAAAATCATGAATGAAAAAGGATCTATTACAAACAATACCTTAGAAATACAAGCAATCATCAGAGATTACTATGAAAAATTATATGCCAACAAACTGACCAACACAGAAGAAGTGGGCAAATTCCTAAATGCACATGCATTGCCAAAATTCAAACAGGAAGAAATAGAAAGCATGAATAGACCAATAACCAGTGAAGAAATCGAATCCGTTATCAAAAAACTCCCAACGAATAAGAGCCCAGGTCCAGATGGCTTCCCAGGGGAATTCTACCAGACATTTAAAGCAGAGCTCATACCCATTCTTCTCAAACTATTCCAAAAAATAGAAATAGAAGGAAAAATTCCAAACTCATCCTATGAAGCCAGCATCAACTTGATCCCCAAACCAGACCGAGACCCAGCCAAAAAAGAGAACTCCAGACCAATATCCTTAATGAATACAGATGCAAAAGTACTCAACAAGATTTTAGCAAATCGAATTCAACAGCACATAAAGAGAATTATCCATCACGATCAAGTGGGATCCATTCGTGGGTTACAGGGCTGGTTCAATATTCACAAATCCATCAGTGTGATCCATCACATTAACAAAAGAAAAGATAAAAACCATATGATCCTGTCAATAGATGCAGAAAAAGCATTTGACAAAATACAGCCCCCGTTCTTAATAAAAACCCTTAAGAAAGTCGGAATAGAAGGAACTTACCTCAACATTATAAAAGCAGTTTATGAAAAGCCCACAGCCATTATTATCCTCAATGGGGAAAAACTGAGAGCATTCCCCCTGAGATCAGGAACACGACAGGGGTGTCCACTTTCACCACTGCTGTTTAACATCGTGCTGGAAGTCCTAGCATCAGCAATCAGACAACAAAAGGAAATAAAAGGCATCAGAATTGGCAAAAAAGAAGTCAAACTTTCCCTTTTTGCAGATGACATGATACTCTACATGGAAAACCCAATTGACTCCACCAGAAGCCTTCTAAAAGTGATTAATGAATTTAGTAAAGTGGCAGGATACAAAATCAATGTACAGAAATCAATTGCATTCCTATACACCAAAAATGAAGCAGCTGAAAGAGAAATTAAG
>NC_043717.1:87880776-87893634 GCF_006229205.1 Suricata suricatta
CCAATGCACTGCTGGGATCACATAGAGGTGGGGGCTATTTTTTCCCTGTTGGCACCCGGGATTCGGAATTCGCATGGCTAATGCTGGAGGTGAGATACGCTATGGAAATGAGGTGTGTGTTCCCACTCCCACAGCTGAGGCCGAAGTCGTGCCCCCAGGGCTGCTGCTACAGACTCCCTGCCATGATGGCGCAGGGTTGGAGGCTGTTTATTCCCTTGTGCCTCCTGGGTTCAGGATTTGGGCTACCCAGCAGTTATATACGGAGTGAGAGTTTTTCTCTCCAAGTGGGGTTAAACGTTTTTTGTCTCTTCTCTAGAGACAGTACTATGAGAGTGTTCAGTTTCTCTTTCTCTTCCCTTTGTCTCTCAGGGGCTCCGTGTGCTTGCTTTGTTGGGCTGGGGCTCCCACCTGCCCTGCTCATCTCAGGCTGGCCCGTTTTCCAATCTCCCCAGTTCGCACTCACTCAGTCAGGCATCCTTGAGGTTGTCTTCTTTCTGGAGTCTGTATTTTCTCCTTCCACTCTTGCAGATGAGAGTAATGTCCTTCTCAGTTTGATAGATGGGGCAGACGAAGTTTACAGAGCTCCCTTCCTCTCCGCCATCTTAGCTCTGTTTCCATATATTTTTAAATTTCTTCTCTAATTTCCTGATTGGCCCATTCATTCTTTAGTAGGGTGTTCTTTAACCTCCATATTTTTGGAGGTTTTCCAGACTTTTTCATGTGAATGATTTCACGTTTCATAGCATCATGATCTGAAAGTGTGGATGGTATTATCTCCATTCTTTTATATTTATTGACGGCTGCTTTATGACCCAGTATGTGATCTATTTTGGAGAATGTGACATGTGCACTCAAGAAGAAAGTGAATTCCATATCTTCGGGATATAAACATCTAAATATATCTGTCAAATCCATCTGTTCCAATGTGTCATTGAGGTCCATTGTTTCTTTAGTAATTTTCTGTCTAGTTGATCTATCCGTTGCTATACGTGGAGCACTAAAGTCCCCTGCTATTAGCACATTCTTATAGATAAGATTTTTTCTGTTTGTGATTAATTATTTTATGTCTTTGGGTGCTCCCAAATCAGCACATAGATGTTTATAATTGTTAGCTTTTCCTGGTGAAGAGACCCTGTAATTATTATATAGTGTCATTCATCATCTCTTACTACTGCATTTACTTTAAAGTCAAGTTTGTCTGATATAAGTATGGCTCCTTCAGCTTTCTTTTGACCTCCAGTAGTATGATAGATATTTCTTCATCCCCTTACTTTCAATATGAAGTTGTCCTCGGGTTTAAAATTAGTTTCTTGTAGACAGCAAATAGAAGGGTTTTGTTTTTTATCCATTCTGTTACTCTATATCTTTTGATTGGAGCATCTAGTCCATTTACATTCAGTGTTATTATTGAAAAATATGGGTTTAAAGTCATTGTGTTCTCTACAGGATTCATGCTTGTAGTGGTGTCTCTGGTACCTTGTATTCCTTGCAACATTTCCCTCATAAATTCCCCTTTAGAATTTCTTGTAGGGTTGTTTTAGTGGTGATGAATTCTTTCAATTTTTTTTGTTTGGGAAGACCTTTATCCTTTCTATTTCGAATAACAGGCTTGCTGGATAAAGGATTCTTGGCTGCATATTTTTTCTGTTTGTCACATTGAAAATTTCCTGCCATTCCTTTCTGGCCTGCCAAGTTTCAGTAGATAGTTCTAGAATCACTTTATATTTCTCCCTTTGTATGTCAGGGCCCTTTTATCTCTAGCTCTTTTCAGAATTCTCCCTTTATCCTTATATTTTGCCAATTTCACTCTGATATGTCATGCAGAAGATCTATTCATTACGTCTGAGGGGAGTTCTCTGTGCCTCTTAGATTTCAATGTCTGTTTATTCCCCCCAGATTGGGGAAGTTATCAGGTATAATTTGTTCAAGTACCCCTTTTGCCCCTTTCTTTTCTTCTTCTGGAATTCCTATGATAGGGATTTTGTTCCCTTTGATTGCATCACTCAGGTCTCAAATTCTCTTTTCGTGTTCCTGGATCAATTTATCTTTCTTTTTCTCAGCTTCCTCTTTTTCTATAAGTGTGTATTCTAATTCACCTATTCTCCCCTCTGCCTCTTTAATCCGTGCAGTGGCCACCTCCATTTTATTATGCATCTCATTTATAGTATTTTTCAATTAATCACAAGTATTTTTGACATCCATAATCTTTGTAGCAATAGCTTCTCTTGTGTCTTCCATGCATTTTTCAAGCCCAGCAATTAATTTTATGACTACTGTTCTAAATTTTTGGTCAGTTATGTTGCTTATATCTGTTTTGAGCAATTCTTTAGCTGTCACTTCTTCCTGGAATTTCTTTAGAAGAGAGTCCTTCTGATTCATCATTTTGGCTAGCTTTCTGTCTCTTGTCAGTTTTAAAAACTTGTTATGTGCTCTGCACTTGCAAGTTCTGCTATATTAAAGGAGGCTCATTTACTGTCCATGGCCTGTCTATTCAGAAAATATTCTTTTAATGGTGTCTCTTGGTCTTTCTTGTTGTGCCTTTGGTTATTTTGTTTCCCTACTCATAATGATATTTGAGACTCTTCACCATGGGTCTTTGGCTCTTTTCTTGAGGTAGCCTTGGAAAGGAAAACAGGCAAACAAACAGGGAACAGAAGCACGAAAACGCATAGACAAATCAAACAAGCAAGCAAACCGAAAGGAAAAAAAAAACAACAAAAGACAAAGGGATATCTAAAAACATAAAACCAGGGGAGCCTGGGTGGCTCAGTCAGTTGAGCGTCCGGCTTTGGCTCAGGTTATGATCTCACGGTTGGTGGGTTCGAGCCCCACGCCAGGCTCTGTGTTGACAGGTAGCTTCAGATGCTGTGTTTCCCTCTCTCTCTTTCTCTCTCTCTCTGATCCTGCCCTGCTCATGCTCGCAAGCTCTCTCTTTCTCAAAAATTAATAAAAAACATTTAAAAAATTAAAAAAAATAAAAGCATAAAACCAGAAATCCCAGCTACAAATAAAGAGCAATGTGGGGGGAGTGCTGAAGAAGAACATATACAAAGAGAGAAATGACAGGGGTGGGCAGAAAGGGAAATTGAATATTGACCAGGCAGAGACTAAAAGGCCAAATTCAGAGAGAAAAAGGAGAATATGGTAGGAGGTGAGGAGAAAGAAAGAAAGATAATGTTACCCAGAGAAACTATATAGTCTGATTATTGCAGAGGGAGAGAGATAGGAAGGTAATGATGGAGGTGTAGAATATTCATCAAGAGAATGGATTAAATGTGACTCTTTAAGCAAACCTATAACCAGAGTGCCCTGAGGGGAGAGATAAGAATGAGATAAGGGAAAATATATCTGAATAGCAAGAATTGATCTAGAGCTAATCATGCAATGCTGGGCTTGCCCCTGACTCTGGTTAAAAAAAAAAAAAAAGCAGCTCTCCACAGATGGGTTTGGTTTGGTGTACGCAGGTCTCGCCTCCACTGTGGGTTCTGTGGGCAGCTCTCTGAGGCCCTGCCTAGGTGGTTGTGGGGAGAAAAAATGGCGGCCTCCTAGCCCCTTCTAGAACCAAGCATTGCAATTCACTCTTTTGAGTCCAATCTCCCTGTGCCACGAGCGAGTGTGGCCAAGGTGGACTGTGTTCAATGTCCCATGCCCAGCCCCGTTTCCAGGGCACTTTCTAGCCAGGTATTGATTAGGGGAAGTAGGGGAGTGGTTCCTCATGGTGCTGACTTGGCTGGGGCACCCAGCCCAAAGAAAGCTCCTTAGTTAGAGATAAGATCTCTCTCCAAACGCTGAGGTTAGAGATGGGATGATAGGATCCCTCTCCATCCTAAGCTGAGGTTTTTCTCTTCTCCAGGGACAGTTCTATGAACAGTTTCAGATCCTCTTTCTCTTCCCCTTGTCTCCCTGCAGAGGGGGCTCCCTCCCTTCTGTGCCTCCATGTCCCAGCCCGCTTTTATCTTCCCCAGTTTGCAATCAAGCACCTGTGAGGCAATCTTCTTAGTGGACTCTGTCACTTTTCTTCTCAGACTCTTGCATTTAGGCATCTTTTGGCTTCAGCCCTTCTTTGTCTGAGGGATGCAGGCTGGAAATATGGAACTCCCTATTTTTCTGCCATCTTGCCAGAGCTGCCCCATTTCTTTGGATAAGTCTGCTTTGAACACTATCTGTCTTCCCTTGTAGGTTAAGGACTTTTTCCCCTTGCTATTTTCATAATTCTTTCCTTGTTAGTGTATTCTGTGAATTTGAATATAGTATGCCTTTGTGATGGTTGGTTTTTGTTGAATCAAGTGGAATTTCTCTGTGCTTCGTGGCTTTTGATGTCTGTGTCCTTTTCCAGATTAGGAAAGTTTTCCACTATAGTTTGTTCCCATAAACCTTATGTCTGTTTTTCACTCTCTTCATCTTCTGTGATTCCTGTTTCAGATGTTATTCTTTTTTAACAAATCACTGTGGGGATGCCTGGGTGGCTCAGTTGGTTAAACGTCCAACTTTGACTCATGTCACATACTCAAGGTTTGTGAGTTCAAGCCCTGCATTGAGTTCTGTGCTGACAACTTCAAATTCTGTGTCTTCCCCCTCTCTGCCCCTCCCATGCTCATGCTCTGTCTCTTTCTGTCTCTCAATAATAAATAAACATTAAAAAATTTTAAATAAATCATTGTGTTTCTAAGTCTCGTGTTATGCTCTTTTGCCTTTGTTTCCCTCTTTTTTGATGCTTCATTATTCTCCATAATATTATCTTCTAAATCACTGATTTGCTGCTCTGCTTTGTCCATCCTTCCTTTCAAGATTGCATCTTGGTTATAGCTTTCTTAATTTCATCCTAACTGGATTTTATTTCTATTATCTCTGCAAAAAGGTTTTCTATGCTTTTTTCAACCTCAACTATTATTCTCATTATCATGGTTCTAAATTGTAGTTCAGATATCTTGCTTATATCTGTTTAGATTAAGCCCCTGGCTGTAATTTCTTCCTATACTTTATTTTGTGTTGAAATCCTGCTGAATTCTGTGGCTCGGATTATGCAGATTGTTGTGTTAATCCTCAAATCAATTTCCTAGGTTTTCAAAATGGTTTGGTGCTGATCTGGCTATGTTTCAGGGAGGAGACAAGTTCAAGTTCTCCATGCTGCTCTGCCATCTGAACTTCTATATTTTCTCTTGCTAATGTGACATATCACATTGTAAACATTGAACCACCTTCTATCCCTGAAACAAATTCCACTTAATTATTTTTTAGTGTGTTGTCAGATTCAGTTTGCTAATATTTTGTTGAGGATTTCTGCATCTAAAAATATATTAAGTTAAAATAGCATACATTTTTACTTTAAAAATACACATTAAAATTGTTCACCATTAAAATGATAGAATATGTACTCATATAACACATATTTATCCATTGGGAAAGAAGCAAAAATCAGTAATATTTTGTTTGTTTGTTTGTTTTGTTTTTTGGAATCCACATATAAGTGAAATCATTACTGGTTATGGCCAGAAGGGTCAGGGCTATGGAAGTGGGCAAAATAAGTGAAGCATATTAAGAGATACTAACTCAGTTATAAAGTAAACAAGTCACGGGGATGAAAAGTATTGCATAAGGAATATAGATAATAATGTTGTGATAACATTGTATGTGATAGATGGTAACTATACTTATTGTGGTGAGTATTTCCTAATGTATGAGACTGTTGATTCACCTGAAATGATTCACCTGAAACTGATATGATATATGTCAACCATAGTTCAATTTAAAAAGAGAGCATACATAAACTAAGCTAATTAATAATCAGAAAGCAAAATTTATTTCACATATAGCTTTCCAGTTTAATTTTTTCAGTATTGTTCAAGTGTCATTTTAAAATTGTCATTTTATATGGATTATTTTATTTTATTTATCCTCCCTAAAATTGAAAAATGAAATGCTGTGTATCCAATTTATATTTGTAACAATTTTCTTTTATAAAAATATTGATTTATCCATTTGTAGCAAGATGGATGGACCTAGAGGGAGTCATGCTAAGCGAAATAAGTCAGGCAGAGAAGGACAGATACCATATGTTGTCACTCATAGGTCTAACAGGAGAAACATAACAGGAGACCATGGGAATGGGAAAGGGGGGGGAAGAGTTGGGGAGAGGGAGTACGGCAAATCATGAGAGACTTTTGAATTCTGAGAAAAAACTGAGAGCTGAAGAGGGAGGGGGGAAGGGGATGGAGGGTGATGGTCATGGAGAGGGACACTTGTGGTGAAGAACACTGGGTCTTATATGGAAACCAACTTGGTAATAAACTATCAATAAAAAAACATATTGATTTAAAAATCATTTAATGAAGCCATCAGTCACTACAGTAGTAGAAATCATAAACTTTCTGGTGTTAGTTATATAGATACATGTTAAACAGATGAGGATGGATTGTAACTACAATTAGGCAATAACTCCATTGTTCACATTTCTTCCTATGGAGTTAATAACTAGCTCAAAGGGCCATGAAAAGCAAGGAGCAAATGATGTTTAATGATCCAATAAGTCATTAAGTGCCTAAAAAGCAACCACAATGTCAGGTATCATTGCCCTTATGAATGTTTACTGCTACACGAATGACAATTGAAGTTTATTTTTACATACATTTACAATTTAATATAAATCATTCTGGTGGAAAAATAAAAAATATTTCTGGAGCTCTGATCTGACTCTTGACATTTTTGTTCCTCACTTATAATAAACCAATCAGTTTCACTAGGATTAAAGTGTCATCTTTAAAATTAAATTTTAGGTGACACAGCAAAATCAGTAATGAATCTGAGCTAGTAGAAATTCTACTTCAAATGTTAAAGGACTAAAATTTAATTTTAAATATGTTCCAGAGATCTGAAAGATATAATTCATTTGAGAGGACAAATAATGAGAAGTTTAAAATCTAGACATCTCAAACTAAGGAGTAATGAATCAGACAGAGATAACCATCCTGTCATAATATATCAGTTCCCTCCCTTGCCCACCTCTAAATTTTCAGATATCTTCAAGAGGAGTAAAAGTGACAATTCTGCCTTAATTTTGACTAGATTTTAAAGTAGATCAAAAAATATGCCCCAATGTATCTTATATGTGACATGATGATAAATTTTGTAGTTTATTGTTCCAAGAATGGGAAGTAGTGATCTAAATTAGAATTAATAACCTGCTATATACATTAGATATCACTATTTGTACATGAATATTGAAAAATAGCTTGATCAAGCAATAGAAAATGTTTATTATATAAACTGTATGCTTACTGGTTTCCTAAAAAGTAGATAAACTATTGATGTCATATTAATCTGCATGGGATGTACTCATTTTATATAGTTCTCCTTTACTCCTATCTTATTTCCTTTTATTATTGAGATTCAGTCTGTTTAACAAAAACATCTATAATTTATTAATATTTATTTGAAAAATTCAAGACAGATTTGGAGACAGATGGAGACAGAACTGTTCAAAGAAAGCCATCAGCAGAATACATAGTGGATGAGTATTAGCCTACAAGCCAGAACCATTCAAATAATTCAAATCAAGGTGGAGAACAAAAGAGATGAAAGTTTTCATTCCTTTACTGAAGCTATCGGTAAATAATTTAAACATACTGGATTAAAAATTTTAATATTCAACATTATTTTTTAAATGGAGATTAAAAGTAAAAGCAGACTGAGATAATTCATTTTATCAAGGCCTTACATATCCAGTAAAATATTTAGATTTGTTATAAACCAAAATCGAGATATTTCAGGGAGTCAAATGTAAAGTTATAAAATGTTAAAATATTTAAATATTTGGATGATGGATCTAAAGAAAACTATGAGTGGACAGAAGATAACTTTAATAATTATTGTGTATTGAACTCATTGTTTATTGGCACATTTACATAGACACTTTCTAATTCTATGGGTCTTATTATTCTAGGACTGTTGTCTTCTTTTTTCAAGGCTGTTTTTTTCTTAATGTGAAGAAAGTGAGACTCAGTAATGCTAAACATATTGCTCAAGTTAATGTGGGCAAATAATATCAAAATTTGGTTCTAGATCTGTGTTATCTTTGCTGTATCTTTCTACAGATGGCATACTAGTGAGATACCACTTTGATTATTCCAGAAATCTATCACTCAGAAACTTACAGTATTTTCTGTTGCCATTCAGGAAGAGAGCACAAAATGCATCTGAGAAATCAATATGTCTATGCAATAACATACATTTTTTCTTCACATGAAAACTTGATTAAGACTTTGTTCACAGTCCCTTATTTATTCTTTAGATATTATTCTAAGAAGCTTAGTAGTGTGTTTTCCTAGTTCACAGAATGTTAAATATTTTAGATTAGAAATTATAGTGGGAATGCCATGGAGGCACATTGGTATTAGCAAGAAGTGTCAGCTGATGGCACGAAAGAAAATAGGAAAATGATAGACTTAATGGTTTTAAAACCCCAGTAATCTGAAGCCATTTAATTGAAGGGTCACATCCTTACATATCAAATAGCTCTAGGTGCGTAACTTTATTAAAGCATTGCATAAAACAGACACTTATGTCAGTCCTTGATATCATTAAGGAAGAGGTTAAGATAATAATAGCTAACATTTTTTGAACACTTACTATATGCCAAGTACTTATCTAAACCTTTTTAATTTATTGACTAATTTTGACTTCACAATACTTTTTAATTATATGTATAGTACTCTTATTACCATTTTTACAGATGAGTAAAATGAACTTTAGAGAGATTAAGTAACTTGATCAAGATCATATGGATCGTAAGTGGTCAGAATAAGGAATGAAACTCAAGTTTTGCTGCTTCCACAAGACATGTTCTTTATCCAGTATGAGCAGTGTGACATAATCTCTTGTGTTCAGTATTTTCTTCATTAAAAAGGAATATAATGCATTTTTACAAGCTTTTCATCTTATAAATTGCTTAAAATTAAATTGCTTGGAGTTTGAAGGGGTACAAATTTATTTGGAGAAGACATCTTTTTTAAAATCTTTTAATGTTTATTTACTTTTGAGAGAGACAGAGCATGAGCAGGGGATGGAAAGAGAGAGAAGGAGACACAGAATCCAAAGCAGGCTCCATGTTCTGTGCTGGCAGTGCAGAGCTCAACAAGGGGCTCAAACTCATGGGCCGTGAGACCATGAGCTGAGCCCAAGTCGGGCACTTAACCGACTGAGCCACCCATGCAGTCCAACATCTTATTTATTTTTCAAGCATTTATTACATTTCTACAGTGTTTCAAACATTGTGCCACATGATATTGGATATATTGGAGAAGAATAAGACACTGTCAGATCCTTTGGGAAACTCATATGTTTAGTAGAGAAAATTGTCATGTAAAGATTTTGTGCCATTTAGTAAAGTTCATCAATAGTTGTAGCACAGATGAAGACATGCTTAACTCAGACTTGGAGTGGAAAAACTTCCCTGAAGCAGTGAAATTCAATAAGGGCACTGAGTTTCTGCAGTAAAAGAGCAATCTTGTGTGTGTGTGTGTGTGTGTGTGTGTGTGTGTGTGTGTGTGTGTGTCCCTTTTACTCTTTTTGATCCTGACCCTTGACCACCACTACTAAATTTTCACTTTGGAAACAGGCCAGGGGTAAGGATGGGAAAAAATGTAGGGGTGGAAGGGTTCTGAGAAAGGGAGAAGTGCAGATAAAAGAAGTGAAAGTTTGCTGTAGAAGTGTATCCTCATGTCGTAATTGGATATTGAAATTAAACTGATTAAAAGGAGAATGAGAATGCTTAATACTTGTTTGGTTGGTTATTCACTTTGAGTGAAAATAGTATTTTTTTCTGTTTGATTAATTTTACTATTCAGTGGTTTTTAAGAAAGTGACCATTTCTCAGTCCTAGTTCAAATAACTTTTGCAATATTCACTCACTGCTGATTTCTCTGTGAAATCATTGGGCATTTCATGAAGTAACATAGTCACATGAAGTATGGGGACTAACATTAACACAATACTAGTGGGAACTGGCATTAAATTAGTCTTTGTGTCTATCATGCTATCAAGGGCTCTTTGGGTTCTAGGAAGAGAAAACTCAACCTAGTGCCAATAAAGAGGAGTACCAATAAAGGTTCCATGATAAATGAGTAAAAAAGAACTGACCAGGTGACAGGGTGACTAGGAATCAAGTGAGTATTAGGCTCGTGTTTTCCCCATTTCCACCTCTATATTTTTCAAGGTGTCTCATTTCTCTGCATCAGCATCAATTCTTTTTGCCTATCTGTGTTAGTGCCTCTGTTTATCTCTCTGTGTCTGTATCTCTTTTTTGTCTCTCTCTTTGTGTGTATTTCATTTTCTGTCTCTGTGGTCACTCTTCATTATATTTTTATGTGAAAATGTGTTTTCTCTCTCATTCTCTTTTGGACTCTATTATATATTTCACCATGTGCCTCTCCCTTTGTCTCCTACTGTTGTTCTTTGCTCTGGGTCTTTCTCATTTGTTTCCCTCCTTTAGTTGCTCTGTGTGTGTGTGTGTGTGTGTGTGTGTGTGTGTGTGACTTTCCATCTGTGTATCTCTTTCTGTTACTCTGTATATACCAATCATCTCTGACTGTCTGTTTCTCTGTCATCTTTCTGCGTATCTCTGATTACTGAGTCTATTTTTCTCCAAATGTCTCTCTGGCTGTCTCTGTACATGAGTATTTCTCTGAAACTCTGTCTTTGTGGTTCTTCCTCTGTCTGTGTCTCTCTATATATTTATGTATGCACACACATATTTGTATATGTACACAACACATATCTCTCTGTGTATCTCTGGCTCTATATCTCCCCTTGCTTATTTGTAAAATGCTCCCCAAAGTGTTACTTCTTTTGCTAAGACAAATATCAAAAAGTTCAACGTTCTATAACTAATTGCTTATTTCTATTCTCAATTCAAGTTTCTTAAATAAGGTATCCTGATAAACTTATTTCTTCTTGAATCAGTCCCCATAAGGCATACATTATTAGCCATCTTATGGATAAACCATGTTTACTCTTGGTTCAATAAAATGATGGTCATGAAGCATGGCCATATGGCACACTAACTGCTTAGCAAAAGACTGTAGAGAGAGTAGATTCTCTGTGAAGGAGTCATGGGACAGGTTCTCCAAAATTTATCTAGTATTGCATAGACTAGGAATCTTTATTTTATTGACAAAGAATCTGATTCTAAAAGAGGTTAATAAGTTATCAAGAATCTCAAAGATAAAGATGGAGCAGGAGTTGAAACCCAGTCTGTCTGAATCCAACAGTCAAGTTTTTTCCACCAGATTATGCCTCTAAAAACAAGTAATAAAACATTCTTAGCTTTTAACCCAGAAATTCCACTGATAAGACGTAATTCTTAATAAATAATTTATTTGAAGCTAAAAGATATTCATTAGAGCATTATGTATACAGCCTAAATATCTCCACATATTCCAGGCCTTGTGGGTCAACATTTTCTTTCATATCTAAATAAACATATTTGAATTCTCATCCCATATTCCTTGGGAAATAAAATTCCCTCTCCAATATCATTGAGAATTACCCTGCATGGTCATTGCCACTCTGTTTTCACAATTGCAATGAACTCTTCATTAGGATGACCAACCTGCCAGTGTGATATATTTTCCATCATAGATTTTTTCATTAACTTTGGTTTTCAGGAAAATTTGTATTAAAACATTATTTATTTTTGATTACTAAGTATTTTGTTTTTCTTTAAATTTTGCACCAGTAGAACGCCTCACTTGTCTCACTATAATCTTAGCTCTAATGACTATATAGTTTTTTACAGAGAAACAGCAACAACATAGAGAAGACTGTAATCAATGGTCACTTAAATAAGAGATACCTGCCTGTTCTTCCTTTATCTATCTATCTATCTATCTATCTATCTATCTATCTATCTATCTATCATCTCTCTCTATCATTTATCTATCATTTATCTATCTATCATCTATTATGATCGTAATCTTCAACACCTCTCAAGAGCCAGAACCTAGGGGAGGAGATGGGAATAGGTTTTCTAGAAGCTGACCAATTTAAGGTGAAAAAGAGATAGTAAGAGGGGTGCCTGGGTGGCTCAGTCAGATAATCCTCTGACTTTGGCTCAGGTCATATCTCACTGTCCATGAGTTCAGGCCCTGCATCAGCCTCTATGCTGTCAGCTCAGAGCCTGAAGCCTGCTTTAGATTCTTGTTTCCCTCTCTCTCTGCTCCTCCATGACCACGAATTTCTCTCTCCCTCTCAAAAATGTCCTTCTTCATCTCTTGTTACACTCTTTACTTTGAAGTCCAGTTTGTCCGATATAAGTATGGCTACTCCGGCTTTCTTTTGGCTTCCAGTCAGATGATAACTATTTCTCAATCCCTTTAATTTCATCTGAAGGTATATTCAGATTAAAATGAGTCTCTTGTAGATAGCAAATAGATGGATTTTGTTTTTTTATCCATTCTGCTACCCTGTGTCGTTTGGTTGGAGCATTCAGTCCATTTACATTCAGTGTTATTATCCAAAAATGTGGGTTTAGATTCATTGTGTTCTTTGTAGAATTCATGTTTGTAGTGGTGTCTCTGGTACCTTGTATTCTTTGCAACATTTCCCTCATAGAGTCCCTCTTAGGATTTCTTGTAGGACTGGTTTGGCGGTGATGAATTCTCTCAATTTTTGTTTATTTGGGAACATGTTTATCTCTCCTTTTATTTTGAATGACAGGCTTGCTGGATAAAGGATTCTTGGCTGCATGTATTTTCTGTTCATCACATTGAAGATTTCCTGCCATTCCTTCCTGGCCTGCCAAGTTTCATTCGATAGGTCTGTATCCACTCTGATAGGTTTCCCTTTGTATGTGAGGGCCCTTTT
>NC_043717.1:87893734-87909593 GCF_006229205.1 Suricata suricatta
TCTCTTTATCTTTATATTTAGCCAGTTTCACTATGATATGTCATGCCAAATGTCAATCCAAATTATGTCTGAAGGGGGTTCTTTGTGCCTCTTGAATTTGAATGTCTATTTCTTTCCCTAGATTTGGGAAATTCTCAGTTATAATTTGGTCTAGTATCCCTTCAGGACCTCTCTCTCTTTCTTCCTCTTCAGATTCCTATGATAAGGATGTTGTTCTGTTTGATTGTATCACTCAGGTATCAAATTCTCCTTCCCGGCTCCTCGATCAATTTCTTTTTTTTTTTTCTTGGCTTCCTCTTTTGCTGTAACTGTGTCTTCTAATTCCCCTATTCTTCTCTCTGCCTCTTCAATCCTTGAGGTGGCCACCTCCATTTTATTATTCATCTCATTTATAGACTTTTTAAACTCATCACACCTATTTTCAAAGTCCCTAGTCATTGTATCAGTAGATTTTCTGATGCCTTTTTCAAGCCCAGGGATTAATTTTATGACAATTGTTCTAAATTCTTGTTCAGGTATGTTGCTTATATCTGTTTTGAGAAGTTCTGTGGCTGTATCTCCTTCCTGGAGTTTCTTTAAGGGAGAGTTTTTTCGTTTTGTCATTTTGGCTAGTTTTCTGTCTCTTGTCAGTTTTAAAAGCTCATTGTGCACTGTGTACCTTTAGTATTGCTGTTAAAGGAGGCTTATTAACTGTCCACGGCCTGTCATTTTAGGAAATGTTCTTTTAATGGTGTCTCTCAGTTTCTCTTGGTATGCCTTTGATTATTTTATTTCCCTACTCAGCGGCATTTGGGACTCTCTGTCATGCGTAGTTTGGCTTGTTTCTTGGGGTAGCCTTGAAAAGGAAAACAGACAGACAAATACACGGGAACAAAAGCATGCAAACGCACAGACAAATCAAACAAAAAAACAAATTAAAAGTGCAAAAGGAAGAAAAGAAAAGGAACGAAGAGGAAAGAGAAGAAAAGAAGAGAAGAAAATAATAAAGGTGGGCAGAGACAACAAAGGACAATGTACAGTGTAAATGTGTATATCCAGTCGAGGGTAGAGATAAAGATGAGATAAGGGAGAATATAACTGGAGGGCAAGAGAAAAAAAAAGAGGGAGAAAGGAAAAACGAAAATAAAGAGTAAAAATTAAATAATAAAAATTTTTAATGGTAATAATAATTAAAAAAATAAGTACAACAAAAAGCAGCAGCTCCCCCTAGCGGATAGGTCTAGGGGGCTGCTCTCGGAGGCCCCACATTGGTGGTTGTGGAGAGTAGAATGGCGGCATCCCAAGCTCCACTGGAACTAAGCGCTGCAAGCCACTCTCATGAGTCCTATCTCCTTGTGCCCCAGCTGAGCCAAGCTATATTTTCCGGGCCCTCCTCACTTCAAAATCCTAGTCTATGCACTTTTATGCTACCACAGAGGAGATATACTTGCTTTGGTGGCTGGCTTCTTAGCTGGGATCTCCTAGGGGGAGGGAGCAGTTTCTCTTGGCGCCATCCTGGATTTGCACTGCCACTGCCTGAGGATCGGTGAGCTGCCAGAAATGAGGTGCGTGCTCCCGCAACCGTAGCCAAAGTGTGTGTCCCCGCAGCTGCTGCCACCGCTGCCACCACCGCTGCTGCCACTGCTAACTCCTTGCTGGGATCACATAGGGGTGGTTGCTGTTTTTTCCTGGTGGTACCTGGGATTCCGGATTCGAGCTGCAGCTGTTGGAGGCGAGATGTGTCAGGCATCTTTGAGGTTGTCTTCTTTCTGGAGTCTGTATTTTCTCCTTCCAGTCTTGCAGATAAGAATAACGTCCTTCTCAGTTCAATAGATGGAGTAGATGAAGTTTACAGAGCTCCTTTCTTCTCTGCCATCTTGGCTCCTTCCCCCATTTCTATTTTTTGGAACAGTTTGGAGAATAAAAGGTAATAATGCTTCTATAAATGTTTGGTGGAATTCCCCTGGGAAGTCATCCAGTCCTGGCCTTTTGTTTTGGGGGAATTTTGATTCCTGATTCAATCTTTTTATTGGTTATGGGACTGTCAAATTTTCTATTTTTTCCTGTTTCATTTTTGGTAGTTTTTATGTTTCTAGGAATTTATCCATTTTTTCCAAATTGCCAAATTTCTTGGTATATTATTACTCATAGTAAATATTCTCTTATAATTGTATTTCTCTGGTGTTGATTGGGATCTCTCCTCTTTCAGTTCTGATTTTGTTTATTTGGATCCTTTCTCTTTTCTTTTTGATAAGTCTTGGTAGGGGTTTTATCAATTTTGTTAATTCTTTCAAGGAACCAGCTCCTAATTTTGCTTATCTGTTTTAATTTTTTTATTCCTATATCATTGATTTCTGCTCAAATCTTTATTATTTCCCTTCTGCTGGTTTTGGGCCTTATTTGCTGTTCTTTTTCCAAGGTTAGATTGTGTATTTGAGACTTTTCTTTATTCTTGAGGAAGGCCCATATAGACCACCTTTGCTGCATCCCAAATACAGATGTATGCTCAAGAAGGATGTATGGATACTGATTATACCCAAGAATACCACCTTTGCTGCATCCCAAATGTTTTGTGCTGTTGTGTTTTCATTTTCATTGACTTTCATGTATTTTTTTAATTTATTCTTTAATTTCCTGGTTAGCCTATTCATTCTTTAGAAAGATGTTTTTTAACCTCCATGTATTTGTGGTCTTTCTACCTGTTTTCTTGTGGTTCATTTCAAGATTCAAAGTATTGTGGTTGAAAAATATGCATGGTATGATCTCAGTCTTTTTGTACTTGCTGAGGCTTGATTTGTGACTTAGTATGTTATCTAGAAAATGTTCCATGTGCACTCGAGAATAATATGTATTCTGCTGCATTAGGATGAAATGCTCTGAATATATCTGTTAAGTCTATCAGGTCCAGTGTGTCATTTAAAGCCTTTGTTTCCTTGTTGATCTTCGGTTTAGATGGTCTGTTCATTGCTGTAACTGGGTGTTAAAGTCCACTACTATTATTGTATTATTATCAATGAGTTTTGTAAATATTTATTATTAATTGATTTATATACCTGGCTGCTTCCAACTTGGGGGCATAAATGTTTACATTGTCAAATATTCTTGTTGAATGGACCCCTTCATTATGATACAGTGCACTACTTCATCTCTTATTACAGTTTTTGTTTTAACATCTAGTTTGTCTAATATGAGTATGTCTACTCCAGCTTTCTATTAATGTCCATTTGCATGATGAATGGTTATCCATCATCTTACTTACAATCTGGAGATGTCTTTGAGTCTAAAATGAGTCTTTTGTAAGCAGCATATCAATTGACCTTGTTTGTTTATCCTTTCTGATACCCTATGTCTTTTGATTAGAGCATTTAGTCCATTTACATCCAGAGTAATTATTGATTGATATGAATTTAGTTCCATTGTATCACCTATAGAGTTGCTGTTTCTGTATTTTGTCTCTGTTACTTTCTAGTCTGTTGCTATTGGTCTCTGCTGAAAGGGTCCCCTTAAATGATTCTTACAGAGCTGGTTTAGTGTTCTTGAACTCCTTTAGTTTTTGCTCAGCTCAGAAACTCTTTATCTCTCCTTCTATTTTGAATGACAAGTTTGCTGAATAAAGAATTCTTGGATGCATATTTTCCCCATACAATATGTTGAATATTTCCTGCCATTTCTTATTGGGCTGCCCAGTTTCAGTGGACATATTTGCTACTAAACATATGTGTCTACCCTTGTAGGTTAAGGACCTTTTATCCTTAGCTGGTTTCAGAATTCTCTCTTTGTCTTTGTATTTTGCAAGTTTCACTCTTACACGTCTTGGTATTGACCTGTTTTTGTTGATTTTTAGTGAAGTTCTTGATTCTTGGATTTTAATGCCTGTTTTCTTTCCCAGATTAGGGAATTTTTCAGCTATAATTTGCTCAAATAAACCTTCTGTCGCTTTTCCCCACTCTTTTTCTGGGACTCCTATGATACAGATATTATTGTGGTTTATGGAGTCACAGATTTCCCTAAATCTGTATTTGTGATCTAATAACTTTCTTTCACTCTCCCTTTCAGCCTCCTTATTTTCCATAAATTTATCTTCTATATCACTTGTTTGATCCTCTGCCTCTCTAATCTTTTTGTGGTTACATTCAGTCAGTTTTGACTACAAATGGCTTATTTTAAATTTACAGCCTTTGGCCAGAGGCTACCTGAAAAGCGCTGTTAGGATATTGAGTGGAATTGCATTAAACTTACAGGACAATTTGGGGAAATTAACACCTTTATGATATAGAATCTTTCCAAATTCATGTCTAAGTATATCATAGTTCTAGGTTGTTTTTTTCTGTTATTATAAAATAGGTTATTTTTTTTACTATTACATTGTCTAATTGGTCATTACTGATATGTAGTACTGTTGATTATTGTTTGTTAATTTGTATTCAGTTAATTTGATGAAACCTTTTATTAGTTATAAAAATTTATAGATTCCCTTAGATTTACAATGTAGAAAATGATCAACTACAAATAGTAATTAGATTTTTCTAATTCTTACAATACTTATGTCTTCTTTGTTTTCCCATGTATGAGCCAAACTACCCACTAAAATATTTAATAAAGATCTTAGCAGGAATTCTTGTCATTTTCTGATATCCATGGGCATACTTTTCCAAGTTCGCTATTAGATATGATATTGGATGTAGAATTTTGGTCTATGTGGTTTGTCAGTTTAGGAAAATCCCTTTTATTCCTTTTAAAGCATATTCATTTAAATACTCATTATGGAAAATTATACTCTGAAACCCTGTATAAGTGAACTCACCCATTTATTAAGTATTTTTCATAGCACACTTTTCCTCTCTGCTGTTAACTTTTTGTTTATAGGCTCATCTTTAGTGGGACTTTCTTCTGTTCTCTGAATATTTTTTGATGTGTGTTTTTCTCCCTTTTCTTATCTCTGCATATCTAAAGATTTTACATTTGCCTCCACCAAACCAATCAGACTTCTCAGATTAAGACCAGGTTTCAGGTTTCTGACTGGAGATATCTCATCCTAGAGGAAAATTTCAGAGCTTGTTCCAGAGCAGAAGGTGGCTTGCTACCTCTTGCCTCTTCTGGCAACAGATTGACACTAACTACAGTCTTTGGCAGTGACCCCAGAATTTTTAACCATGTTGTGAGGAGGTGGGGAAGCTGTGCTATAGAAATTTTGTTTCTAAATACCCCAGTCAGCATGGAGAGGCTTTAGTTCCTGTCAATTCACAGAAGCTGAGTGCTGTGTCATCGTTTTACAGTTATAGCTTTATAAACCAAAGGATCTAAATATTGAGTTTAGACATCTAACCCATTCTCACTATTGTATGAAATCTATTCTCTACCCAGTAGCCAGTGTTCTTGTGAAAAAGTGATTCTGATCATGTCATTCCCCAAAGTTCTTATATTGGCCTACAGATTTCTACATAATCTTGCCCCCATGTTATCTCTCTGAGCTCTTTTTCTATACAAATCTTCCTTTTATTATTTGACCTCGAACTAGTCAGACTTTGATGTCTTTTAAGGATAACAAGCAGGGTACTATGTCAAAGTTTTGAAATTGTAGTTCTGTCTAGTAATCCTTTCCCCAGAATTTGCATTGTTCAAAGTCTCCTTTCATTCAGATCTGTGCCTAGAAGATCTGTCAACTTCTCAGAAAAACTCTTCTTGCTTCCTCTCTATTCTCTCACCCTTTTTCCTCTTTATGGCTCATATTATAAATATTTATTTGTATTTATTATCTATTTCATCTTTTTGAATGTCAGACTGAAATGAAAGTCAAGACTTTATTATAGTCATTGCGATATCCTCAGCTCCTGGAGCAGTACCTGGCACACAGTAAGTATTTGTTGAATGAATAGATAAAGTATCAAATTTCATCCTCAAAGACTGTGTGAGGTCAGTGTGATTATTCCCACTTCAGAATCAGTGAAGACACTATAATCCCAGAAGTTAAGTAACTTTCCTAAGATTACACTTATAATAAGTGACAAAGCTAACTCTTTTGCATTACATATCTTTCCAGAAACAAGAGTCTATCAAAATTTGATTATGAGTGATGGTTTATGCTAAGTATCAATAATTGCCTCACTTATGTTTTTTTCAAGATATAAATTAGTTTCTCTAAACTATTTTTTTCTTTTAAAAACCCTTCAATAATTTTCCACTGCACTTAGAAAAAATTTTACACTTTCAGCATGCCCTTAAAGTCTTTGTATGATATATAACTTCTTTTGGTCCCTCTTTTTCCTTTTACTTACATTCTAGGTGTACAAACCTTTTTTCTCTTTATCTCAAACACTAAGTTGTAAGCATTTCTGACTCCAATTAGAGTTTTCACTTAATATCTTCTCTCAAAAAAATCCCTAACTTGTTTCTCAGCTGATTTCATATTCATAACTTAGCTCAGAGAGAACTTCCTTGATCATCATTATCCAGCCTTTTCAGCCCATTCTCACCACTCTCTATCCCAGTACCCTATTTTCCCCATGACAGTTAATAATCTGTGGACATATTTTTTATTCTTATTCATTTATTTTTTGTCTTGTCCTGTTTCCACAACAATGTAAACTCTCTAAATATAGGAACCTTGGCTCTCTTTTTATTATTTTGTTTCTATCACCTAGAATAGTGACCGGCAAAAATAAAGGCACATAAAAATAATTATTGAATGAGAATGGTGATTATAATTACTTGTTTAGTTCTTACCAAATAATATGTGTTGTGTGGAGCCCTTTTTCTGTATTATTCCTCAAAAATACCATGATATTGATATAATTTTTAGATCTATTTTAAAGGCAATGAAACTAAAAAATACAGTCAACAATTTGTGTAAGATCAGACAGCTAAGGAGTGAATGCATGAAAAGAATCCAAGAAATTTAGTTTGAGTGGTAGTTCTCTTCACCTCAATTTAAAATGAAAGAATGAATAATAGTTCATTGATTTTACACTCTAAATTGTCTCATAATTGTGATCTTGCCTCTGTTTTGTATTTTAACTTAAGTAGTGGAACATACTTAACATTGGGTAGAGTGAATCAGTTCTGAAGAGTGCAAAGAAAAATGTATTGGAGAAACCGGTTGAAATTGAGTTTTCTAAAGTCTCTAGCTCCTTTTAGATTTGCCCATTCAAATTGCCAAAATACCACTATTTCTCAGGTGATACATCAATCTTATTCTGAGAAAAGAAGAAACAAAAGTTGGCTATTTTTGTATAGCAATTTACATGTGAAATATTCTATAACATAGACTTCAGAGATTCAAGTTAGACAATCTCACTTTTAACCATCTGTTTCTAGCTTGACAACCCTAGATTTGACTGTCCTCTTTCTTATTATAGTTTATTGGGCACTACATGGAGTAACGAAGACATTTTCTTATATTCAAATTTGTATAATTTTTCATTGAACATCATCCATAGGTACAATTAGTCTTATGCCAAGAGGAAGAGACAATATTCTAAAAGCTTTTTTCCTATTTTTTTTACATGATTGCCAACTTCCCATCTAGAGAATCATGAGAAGCATAAATTCTCACTATGATTCACCTAATTTTGACTCAACTAATTCCACATTCTGGCAGTTGCATCTTGATACCAGTTACTCCATTAAAACCTTTTGGTTGCAAGTAGTAAAACCAAACCAAACCAAACCAGATTAGGGAAAAAAAAAAAAAAAAAAAAAAAAAAGGAGGAAGAATAAAGTGACTGGAGCCAAAGACTGAAAAGGTTTCAGGAAGTCTGACTCTTATCTCTGTTTACATCTGCTTATTTGTTTTACTCTTTCTTTCTTTTCTTTTCTTTCTTTCTTTCTTTCTTTCTTTCTTTCTTTCTTTCTTTCTTTCTTTCTTCTTTCTTTCTTTTTCTTCCTTCCTTCCTTCCTTTCTTTCCATCTTGTTCTCTTTTCTTTATTCAGTTGAGGTTTTGTTTTTTCCTTCCATTCAGTAAACTATGGCCATCCTTCAGCTCTTAATGTACATGATACATTTTCAGCTAGAGTCTAATACTAAGTCCTAATTCCAAATTTCTAGGGGAAATATTCTTATCTGAATGACTATAATCAGGCTCCACATCTATGATCAGGCTTCCACACCTAGTTCAGACATGATCAGGAGTGTGCAATCACAAAGTACAATAAATGGCTTCTGGGAGCCCACACCTATGTATTAGTAGTGGACATAGAAACAAGCATTTCCCAAGCAAGAGTATACATATAATAGCCCAATATTATATTTCCCCTTGCTTTTGAAAATATACTCCATTTAGTAATGTTTGATTAACTTAAAAACAATAACTGTCATGTTTCAAACACAGTATTAAACATTCATTAGATATATTCTGTGTGTTCCAGGCACTATGATGTCATTTTATAGGCATCATTTCCTTTAAGTTTCTTAAGAATCCTACGAAGGTTAATGTCATTATCTTAATTTTCTTTATTTTTATTGAAGTGTGATTAACATAGAGTGTTATATTAGTTTCAGGTGTACAATATAATGACTCAACTATTCTGTACATTACCCAGTAGTCCACTATTCTTAATTATCTTCATTTTAGACTACATAAATCAAATAGATTTCCAAATTATACAAATAAACTATGTTATAATTAATCACATTATAGTTTTCTTTTAGGTTATTAACCATTCCAATATATTTAAGATATAATTTATTTTCATACAACTTTTCAGGAATACATCTATTTCATAAAACAAAGTACATCTTTATAGACTTACACAGAATTACATTAAATGACCAGTTTTCTAAGGAATGAGAAAATATTATTTTATACTATATTGCAACTTTTACTTTTCAAATATAGTTTTACTTTAGTTGAATGACACAATATTTCAAAATGAGTACTTTATTATTGTTTACCTTTCTTAAGTACAGGCAATATCTACATTGGAATACGATTTGGGCAATTGTTGCAGAGATCAGAATACACTATCAGGCAGTTGTTCTTGTTGATTTTATTATGCCTATATTATGCATCTCATTTTCTCCTCAGTTGTTTGAATAATTTTATGTAAATCGGCATTCTTTATTCATCCTCAAATCCTCATTTTCAAGTCCAAGTCTGTATTTTGGAACAAGTACAGCTTTTGGAAGCTTTTCAAATAAGTTGAGAAAAAAAGTTGAGATACATATATGATTTCAGGAACTACCTAAATATAGATAATTATTAGATCTGCATCTCCAATGCTAATCTTTCTTCCTCTGTTTTGTCCCACATTCTTGGTCATCCACATGACATTTCTCTTTGGAATCTAAATGATACCTCAAATTTAATATACCCCCAACCTCTTGCCAACAGTCAGCCCCTTACTAATTTTCTCACTACAATTGGCTCCACCAATCTCCCAGCTTTCCAAATTCTATCTCTCAATTTTTACACTATCAAGATTTATCCATTTCTCACCATGAAATCTACCTTGGCTTTTGCCCGTGCATTCAACATTTGTGCCACTAGTCTTGTCCTTATCCATTCTTTAGATAATAACAATAGGGTCATTTCTGGCATCTCTTTACTCCAGTGTTTGTTATATAATTGTGAAAACTATCTTTGGCAAATGAAATTTTTATGAGATCACTCCCTGTTCCCATTACTTTGAACATAAAATTTAATAATAATAACAAAAGCTAACACTGTCATAATACTTGATATTCTATAATCTCTTTAAAGTGCTTTACATGTATTGATTTCTTTAATTTTCTACATCCAATAAGTAGGTTGCTATTATTATTTTCAATTTACAGAAACCAGAGGAAGAGAGTGCTTAAGTAATTTGGTAAAATTCACAGCTAATAAGTAAGGTTTCCTGAATTTATCAAACTCTTCTGCTTATTATTTTTAACCACTTACCATATTTGTTCCCCATATCATTTCACTGACCTTAATTTGTCAAGAGTAAATGCAGGTCCCACTGAAAGGCTGTTCTAATGGGAGGGTCCAATAGTAAAACCAAGGCTAATAAATGGAATACATGAGCCACCCAAATTGCTTAAAATACATGTACACTTGCATTTGCTGTAAGGGCAGCAAGTTCCTGCCAGGTTTTTATGTCATATATGTTTTCAGTTTTGGCCATGGCAAATCTGTCCCTCATTTAAAGTGAAACAAAAAGACTAGATCATCATACAGGTTTATAAACAAGGAGCTGTACTTGGCAGATGTTGATATGGCCTTAGCCTTTCCAGGTTTAGCAGCTGGACTCAGACACTGTAATGATTGCTCTGTCACTCTCCATTTTGTGACTAATCCAAACTGCCTCCTGTTCTTGGGAGAAAGCAGTCATCTGTGAAGTGATTGGTCATATCAATTTTATGTTGCAAAGTTTTCATTTGCAAAGACCTATTTCTGCCAGCACACCTAGAGAAATCTGTCAAAAGTCAAACTCCTACTTCAATCCCTCCACCCCAATTCAGCACTGCCAGCACAGATGAGTCCTTACTTAGTTCTCAGCATCCCTCTTGTCCCTCCTGTCATTTCTAAGAAATGTTAGTGTTTTTACCAGTAGCAATAAAGCATATTGGATATTACCCTCTCTGAACTTCTGAAAAGAAGTGATATAATACAGTAAAGAGGATAAATAAAAAGCATATGTGAATAAAGCAGAACTAGGTTTGTTTAAATCTTTTCTATTTACTCTCTACCACTACCAACAAACCATATCATTTTTTCTCAGCTTCATAAACCCACTTGTAAAATGGGGATAGGTACTAACTTATAGATTGCTATGTGGATTAAGTGGTATAACACGTGTAAAGTATCTGGCACTCAACATCACTTGTCATGATAAGCACTGGGTAATTAAAATAAAAACTTAAAGTATCTGTCACTGAAAAAATTAAGGATATTATGTACAAAAACGCATTTAATATCATCTACATCGATATTACGTGTACTACGGAATGTCTAGTCTGTATTCGGAATGGAACAACCTGGCAATAATACCACTTACCACTGTCATAACATGAAAAAAAACCTGGAGAGACAAACTGGAAATTTGTTAACCCCAAATCTAAGACTATTCAGGCATTTTCAAGAGAGGATAGGACACAAATACTTTCTCACTTAGTGCATACATAATCAGACACCAGTAAGGTGTCAACTAAAATTGTTAACAAACTGGTAAAGGCCAAGTCTGGATTATCAACAGAATATGGAACCCCTTAAGGTCACACAGTTCAGGGGAATATACATTCATTTGAAGACTGATTTCCATGAAACTAACTGGTTTAGAATAGCAAGAGTTCTGAAAAAGCATTCCTCACTGTAAATGCCAGGGGGAGGAAAACTATAACCACTGTGGAAAAGGGTGGAAAAACCATCAAGATCCTTTTGCCTATATAACAAAAGATTCAAATGGTGGGCAAAAATGTCAACACATGCTATCAACCCTAGGGCATTCTTTCTCTATGGAAAACAAGGCAAGTTTTTGAGGATTTGAGAATAAAAAAATTTTGTGCATATATTTATCTAGGATTTCTTTTATATTGTTGAGTTTTGTGAATTCTTATATATTTTGGATAAAAATCATTTGTCAAATGTGTGATTTCCAAATATTTTCTCTTGTTCTGTGACTTGTCTTCTGATTTTCTTTTTTGTTTTTTTGTCTATTTATTTATTTTAAATGTTTATTCGTGTGTGTGTGTGTGTGTGTGAGAGAGAGAGAGAGAGAGAGAGAGAGAGAGAGAGAGAGAGAGAGAAAGAGAGAGAGAGCATGTGGGGGAGCAGAGACAGGAGACAGAGGATCCAAAGCAGATTTCATGCTGTCAAGGCAAAGCCCTATGTGGGTCTTGAACCCACAAACCATGAGATCATGATCTGATCTGAAGTTGGATGCTCAACCAACTGAGCCACCCAGGTGACTCTCATTTTCTTATCAATGTATTTTATAGAACAAACGTTTTTCATATAATTCATTAATTTCATATAAGTTATCTTTTTCTATGTGTGCTTTTCATGTCATGTCAAAAATATTTGCCTAACTTATGCCCACAAAACTATCTACTATCATTTCTTTTATAAATTTTATTGTTTTACATTTTTCAGTTTGGTCTGTGATACACCATACTTGAGTTTATGTTGATGAGATGACTGGTGGCTGGAATCTCCTACATAGCTTCAGGATGGGTGCTGGTTGCCCCAGACACCAACCATGTGATTAGTGGTTGGAACTTTTCAATATATAGAGTGGAGTATGTGTGTGTGGGGGGGGGCGTGCAGTGGATATAGATAAAGGTTAAATCAATCATCAATGGCTAATTATTTAATCAATAATCTCTAGGCAATAAAGCCTTCATACAAACCCAAAAGGACCAGATTTGGAGAACTTCGAGGTAGGTGAACATAAGTACCTCCTTCCCAATGCACCCCAAACTCCTTGGTGACAGAAGCTCTTTGCTCAAGACCCTTCTGGACCTCACCCTATGTATCTCTTCATTTCGCTGTTTATTTGTACCTTTTAATATCCTTGGTAATAAACCAGTAATGTAGAAAGTAAACTGTTTTCCTGAGTTCTGTAAGCTGTTCTATTAAATTAATTGAACCTGATGGTGAGGGAGGGCCTGGGAACTTCTGATTTATAGACAGTTGGTCAGAAGCACAGGTGATTATTTGCACTTGTAATTGGCATTTGAAGTGGAGGCAGTCTTTTGAGACTGAACCCTTAACCTCTGAGATCTGACGCTATCTCCAAATAAATAGCATTAGAATTGAGTTAAATTGTAAATAACACAGCTGGTGTCTGCTGGAGAGTTGGAGAGTTGCTTGATTTGAAAAAAAAAAAAATCCCGCACATTTTTTGAGCAGAACTACCAGAAGTATCGGTAATGAGTAGACTGTTGAAGAAAACAGATGAGTGTTTTCCATATTACCCTTTATCAGATTTTAAGAATTTGTCTATTTCTAGTTTCCTACGAATGTTTTAATGGCTGCTGCATTTTTTAAAATACAACTGGCAGCCATCAATTTGTTGTCTGTATTTATAGTTCAGATTCTTCTTGTTGTTTATTCATTTTTAAGATTCCATTTATGAATTAAATCCTATGGTATTTGTCTTTCTCTTATTTACCATCATGCCTTCTAGGTACACACACACACACACACACACACACACACACACACACTGACACCACATCTTTATCCATTCATGTATGGGCAGACAAAGGTTCCATATCTCGGCTGTTGTAAATAATGCTGCGATACACAATAAATAATAGTTCATGTAACTTTTCAAATTAGTGTTTTAGTTTTCTTTGGGTAAATACCTAGTAGTGGAATTACTGGATCATATGGTAATTCTGTTCTTAATTTTTTGTGTGTGTCTATAGTTGACACACAATGTCATATTGGTTTTAGGTGTACAACTTAGTGATTTGACCAGTTTATACATTATGCTATGTTCACCACAAGTATAGACACCATCTGTCCCCTTATATCACTCTTACAAATCAGTAACTGTATTCCTTATACCTTATGCTCCACTTTTTATTCCTGTGATTTACTCATTCCATATTTCGAAGCCTATATCTCCCTCTCCCCTTCCCCCTTTTTGCCCAACCCCTCAGTATCCTCCCTTTGGCAACCATCAGTTTGTTCTCTGTATTTATAGTTCTAATTCTGATTCTGCTTTCTGTTCATTCATTTTTTTTAAGATTCCATTTATGAGCAGAATCATATGATACTTGTCTTTCTTGGACTCACTTATTTTACTTAAGTTAATACTCTAGGTCCATCCATGTTACCTCAGATGGCATGACTGCATTCTTTTTTCGGCAGTATAATATTAAATTGTATATATATGACACATTTCCCTTATCCGTTTGTATTTTGATGGACACTTAGATTGCTTCCACGTCTTGACTATTGTAAATAATGATGCAATAAACATAGGGGTGCATATATCTTTTCGAGTTAGTGTTTTCCCTGGGTAAATGCTCAGTAGTGGAATTATTGGATCATATGGTATTTCTATTTTTAATTTTCTCCAGAAATTCCATGTTTTCCACAGTGGTTGTACCAATTTACATTTCCACCAAATGTGCGTGAGGGTTCTTTTTTTTCCTTATGTTTGCCAACACATGTTTCTTGTCTTCCTGACTTTAGCCATTATAACAAATGTAAAATGATAACTCATTGTGGTTTTGATTTGCATTTTCCTGATGATTATGATGTTGAGCATCATTTAGTGTGTCTTTTGGTGATCTGTATGTATTTTTTTGGGGGGGGGGCAAATGTTTTTCAGGTCTTCTGCCGATTTTAATCAAATTGGGTGTTTTTTTGGCATTGAGTTGTATAAGCTCTTCATATATTTTTTATATTAACCCTTTATCAGATATATCTTATTGCAAATATCTTCTATTTAGTAGGTCATCTTTTTGTTTTCTTAATGTTTTCCTTTGCTGTGCAAAAGCTTTTTATTTTGGCATAGTCTATTAGTTTATTTTTTCTTTGGTTTCTTTGGCATTAGGAGACATATCTAAAAAAATGTTTTTATGGCTGATGTCAGAGAAATTACCACCTGTGTTCTCTTCTAGGATTTTTATGGTTTGCGGTCTTATGTTTAGATTATTTATCTATTTTGAGTTTATTTCTATGTACAGTATTACATAGCAGTCCCATTTCATTCTTTTACATATAATGTCCAGTTTTCCCAGCACAATTTATTTAAAGGACTGTCTTTTACCCATTGCATATTCTTGCCTTTTTTTTTATAGATTAATTGACCATACAGGTGTGAATTTATTTTCTGGGTTCTCTATACTGTTCCATTGATCTAAGTATTTATTTTTGAGCCAGTACCATACTATTTTGATATATTTGAGTTATATCTTGAAATCTAGGATTGTTAATACCTTTGGTTTTCTTCTTCTTTATCAAGATTCTTTTCATTATTTGGGCTCTACTGTGGTTCTACACAAATTCTACTATTAGTTTTAGTTATGTGAAAAGTGCTACTGGTGTTTTGATAAGGATTTCATTGAATCTGTAGATTGCATTGGGCAATATGGGCATTTTGACAATATTAATTCTTCTCATACATGAGTATGGACTATCTTTCCATTTGTTTGTGTCATCTTTAATTTATTTTATCAGTGTTTTATACTTTTTGGAGTACAGGTCTTTCACCTTTTTGTTTAAATTTATTCTTAGGCATTTTATTATTTTGGTGCAATTGTAAATGGTGTTGTTAATTTAATTTCTCTTCTGTAAAATCATTTTTAGTGTATAGAAACACTACTGATTTTTTGGTATTAATTTTGTATCCTGCCACTTTACTGAATTCTTTTATTACTTCTAGTAGTTTTTTTTTTGTGGAGTCTTTAGGAATTTCTATGTATAGTATCATGTCATCTGCAAGTCCATCACCTGATGAGTGGATCAAGAAGACGTGGTATATATACACAATGGAGTACTACATGGCAATGAGAAAGAATGAAATCTGGCCATTTGTAGGAAAGTGGATGGACCTTGAGGGTGTCATGCTAAGCAAAATAAGTCAGGCAGAGAAGGACAGATACCATATGTTTGCACTCATAGGTCTAACAGGAAATTTTCAGAATGATCTATCTTCAACAAAAGCAAGCAGTTAGTAGTGCTTAAGAAAAACTGATTCAGTATCTAATGGATAGTTGATACCTGTCACAACACAGCATTTTATATACTGTTAAGTGAAACTGCAATACAATCTATGTTTATTTTGGGAGTGTTTGCTGTATCATTGGATTTAATGAAATGTTTAGAGGTGCAGTAGGCATGACTTTGAGTAGATAATGAAAGAAAATGCAAAATGCTTATTGATTCATGATGTGGTTTCATCTTAGCTTGGGCAAAGCATGCAGTATTTAATACATGGTAGC
>NC_043717.1:87909693-87917511 GCF_006229205.1 Suricata suricatta
TTTTTTTTTTTTCCCATCAGGGATGGATATTGTATTTTGTCAAATGCTTTTTCTGCATTTATTGAGATGATCATATGATTTTTGTCCTTCATTTTGTTGATTTGGTGTATGGCAATAATTGATTTGTGAATACTGAACTATCCTTCCATCCTGAGAATAGATCCCACCTGGTCATGGTGAATATTCTTTTTAATGTATTCTTATATGTGGATTGCTAATATTTTGTTCAGGATATTTGCATTTATGTTCATCAAGGATATTGGCCTGTAGTTTCGTTTTGTGTTTGTGTTGTCTTTGGTTTTCGTATCAGGGTAATGCTGCCTTGTAGAATGTATTTGGAAGGTTTCCTTCCTCTTCTATTGTTTTGGAATAGATATTAACTTTTTTTAAATGCCTGGTAGGGGGGGCACCTGGGAGGCTCATTTGGTTGAACGTATGACTTCCACACATGATTTCATGGTTTGTGGCTTCCAGCCCTGCGTCGGGCTCTCTGCTGACAGCTTAGAGCCTGGAGTCTGCTTTGGATTCTGTGTCTCTTTCTATCTCTGCCCCTCCCCAACTTGTGCGTTCTCTCCTCCCTCTCTCTCTCTCTCTCTCTCTCTCTCTCTCTCTCAAAAATAAATAAACATTAAAATAAATTTAAATGCCTGATAGGATTTACTTGTAGATTCATCTGGTCTTGGACTTTAATTTTTTGGTAATTTCTAAAGTAATTTCTAAAGTCAATTTAATTCCCTGTAATTGGTCTGTTCAGATTTTCTGTTTCTCCCTAATTCAATTTTGGAAGAGTGTGTGTATCTAGGAATTTATACATTTCTTTTTAGAAATGTCCAGTTTGTTGGCATATACTTTTCATAGTATTCTCTTATAATCCTTTTTATTACTGTGGTGTCAGTTGTTACTTCTCCTCTGTCATTTACGATTTTATTTACTGGGTCTTTTCTCTTTTTCTCTTGATAGATCTGGCTAACAGTTTATAAATTTTGTTTATCTTTTCAAAAAATCAGCTCTTTATTTCATTTTCTTTTATTGTTTTTCAAGTCTCTAGGTCATCTATTTCTGATCTTTCTTATTTCCTTTATTCTACTCACCCTGAGTTTTCTTTATTTTTCTTTTTCTAGTTCCTTTAGGTGTAAGGTTAGATTGTTTATTTTAGTCTTTTTTTCTTGTTACTTTTGTAGGCCTCTGTTGAAATATACTTCTCTCTTAGATATAATTTTTCTGTGTCCCAAAAATTTTGGACCATTGTGTTTTCAGTTTCTTTTGTCTCCACGTATTTTTTTTAAATTTCCTCTTTCCTTCATTAACCCATTGGTTGTTTAGTATCATTTTATTTAGTCTCCATGTGATTATTTTTTAATTGTTTTTTATGATTTGTTTTTAGTTTCACACTGTTGTGGTCAGAAAAGATGCATGGTATGATTTCAGTATTTTAAAATTTATTGCAGTTTCTTTTATGGACTAACATGTGATCTATACTGGAGAATGCTCCATGTGCACTTAAAAAGAGTATGTATTCTGGTTTTTTTAGATGGAGTGTTTTTGTATATTTCTGTTACATCTATCTGGTCCAATGTATCATTCAAAAACACTTTTCCTTTATTTATTTCCTGTCTGCAAGATCTATCCATTGATAAGCAGAGCGTTAAAGTCCCATAATATTATATTATCGTAAATTTCTCTGTTTATGTTCACTAATATTTGCTTTATGTATTTATGTGCTCCAGTGTTGAATGTGTAGATATTTACAAGTGTTATAAACTCTGGTTGGACAGACCCTTTTATCATTATGTAATGCACTTCTTTATATTTTGTTACAGTATTTCTTTTAGAGTCTATTTTGGGGGAAGGGTCAACATGGCAGAGAAGTAGGGGGACCCTAAGTTCGCTCATCCTTCAAACACAGCAATATTGAGGCCAGAAGACTTGAAATTCCAGGAATCCAGACTACAGAGTATCAAAAACTTCTCCAGAAGCCCATAGAGACAGCTTGGTGGGAGAGAGGTGTGTGTTTGTGAATTAGGAAAGATAAAACAGACAGCATAGACATGGATGGGGGTAACCCCTTCAGTGGAGAGACAAAAGGAAGAGAAAGAGAGGCTGTGGACATGTAGGGTTGTATTTGGACAAGAGAAAAACCTCTCTAGACCACAGACCAGGAAGTGGAAATAATAGAGAGAGCCAGTCTCTAACTTGCAAACAGCCTTAGGAGTGATGATCCAGGGTTGCACAATCTCTGGATTGGAGACAGCTGTCTGTGCTCTTGTCTGGGTGGGAAGGGGGAGCCAGCCCCAGGCTCTATAGCGAGCTCAAAGGCACATTGGTAGAAAGCAGTTCGCTCCTTCAAGTGATGTGGAAAGAAGCAATATTGCCACTCCAAGGACAAAAGACCCTGCAGGCACCTGACAAAGGTGCTTTGTCGGTTGGTCAGAGTGGCATTACCCCAGCACCAGGGCACATAGTGTGGGATCCTCTAAGACATTGGGGTCTGAATCCCAGCCAAGCATCTGGGAAGTGTGGAAGACTGTGGAGTGGGATAAAGCGTCCTGCTCATGTCCACAAAGTGCTGTGAGGACTGCCTGTACCTTGTGGTTTGAGACACTCAGTTCGAGGAAGAAAGACCGGGGTATCGCCATTTTTCTCCCCATTACCAACATGGTGGGGCTTTAGAGAACAAGACAGCAGGCCCCCAGTGGAGGCAGGACCACTTACACCAAACCCTGTCCTTCCATGCCTGGCTACTGATCAAGATTGACATTGACCAAACCAGAACCACCGCCCCGCCCCCCCCACTCCAGACCAGCACAGCCATAGGTTCCAAGGCACCATCAGACTACGGTCTCATGTTTTTGCATTTTCTGATTTGATTTTTAGTCAATTCTTATTTTATATAAATATACACATTTCTTCTCTTCTTCTTTCTTCTCTATTCTGTTTGTTGATTTTTTTAAGCATACATTTTTAATCTATTCTTTTTACTTCTCGTCTTTATCCCTTTCTTTATTTTCTTTTCTCTCTCTAACTGAAGAACAAGGAGATAAAGCAACCAGAGTCAAAACAGCAGAGAACATGCAACACAGTTTAAATATAGTAGTACTCGCAGGTGCAGGACATGTAACAAGCTATTCAAACATGTAAAAGACAGAAAACTAGCCAAAATGATGAAATAGATAGATAAAAATATGGAAAATAGTGAAGCTAAAAAAAGAGAGATAGGAAAATACTAGACAACGAGCACAGAATTAGAGACCTAAGTGATTCAATGAAAAAAAATAATATCCATATCACGAGTTCCAGAAGACAGAGAGAAAGCAGCAGAAAGATTATTTGAACAAATTATAGCTGAAACTTTCCCAATCTAGGGAAGGAAGCAGACATCCAAGTCCAGGAGGCATAGAGAACTCCCTTCAGAATCAATAAGAACAGGTTAACTCCATGACATCATAGTACAACTGACAAAATATAAAAATAAAGAGAGAATTCTGAAAGCAGCTAGGGACAAATGAGACTTAACCTACAAGGGTGGACACATAAGAGTAGTAGCAAAACTATCAACTGAAACTTGACAGGCCAGAAGAGAGTTGCAGGAAATATATCAATGTGCTGAATAGGAAAAATATGCAGCCAAGAATTCAGTATCAAACAAGGTTGTAATTCACAATAGAAGAAGAGATAAAGGCTTTTCCCAGACAAACAAAAACTGAAGGAGTTCATGACCCTTAAACCAGCCTTGCAGGAGATCCTAAGGGGAACTATGTAAATGGAATGTTGCAAAGACTACAAAGGGCAAGAGACATTAGAGACATCACCACAAGCATAAAACCTACAGATAACACAATGGCACTAAATCCATATCTTTCAATAATCACTTTGAATGTAAATGGACTAAATACCCCAATAGAAAGACATAAGGTATCAGAATGGATTAAAAAAAATAAATCCCATCTATATGTTATCTACAAGAGACTCATTTTAGACCTGAGGACACCTGCAGATTGAAAGTGAAGGGATGGAGAACCATCCATCATGCTACTGGAAGTCAAAAGATAGCTGGAATAGCCATACTTATATCAGACAAAGTAGATTTCAAAGACTGTAAAAAGAAATAAATAAGGGCATTATATCATAATTAAGGGGTCTAACCATCAAGAAAATCTAACAATTATAAATGTTTATGCCGTCAACTTGAATATTCTGAAATATATAAATCAATCACAAACATGAGCAATCTTATTGATTAGAATACTGTAATTGTAGGTGACTTTAATACTCCACTTATAGTGATGGACAGATCTAAGCAGAAAATCAACAACAAAACAATGGCTTTGAATGATATACTGGACCAGATGGGCTCGACAGATATATTTAGAACTTTTTACCCCAAAGCAGCAAAATACACACTCTTCTCCAGTGCACATGGAACATTCTCCAAAACAGATCATATACTGGGTTACAAAACAGCCCTCAATAAAGATAAGAGAATTGGAATCATACCATGCATATTTTTAGATCGTAACGCTATGACTTGAAATCAACCACAAGAAAAATTTTGTAAAGCATCCCAGTGCATGATGGTTAAAGAATGTCCTACTAAAGTATGAAGGGGTCAACTAAACAATTAAAGACAAAATTAAAAAAAAACATGGAAGCAAATGAAAATGAAAACACAATGGTCCAAACACATTGGGATGCAGCAAAGGCAGTCAGAAGAGGAAAATACATTGCAATCCAGGCCTATCTCAAGAAACAGGAAAAATCTCAAATACAGAACCTAACCCATGACTAAAGGAACTAGAAGCAGAGCAGCAAAGAAACACCAAAGTTACCAGAAGAAAAAACATAGTAAGATGAGAGCAGAAGTAAACAATATAGAATACTGAAAAGAAAAACCCAACAATAAAACATATAAATGAATCTAAGAGCTGTTTTTTTGAAAGAATAAACAAAATTGATAATAAACTCCTAGCCAGACGTCTCAAAAATAAGAGAGAACTCAAATAGGCAATATCACAAATGAAAGAGGAGAGATCAAACCAACACCACAGAAATACAAAGAATTATTAGAGAATACTATGAAAAATTATATGCCAACAAACTGGACAATCTGGAAGAAATGGACAAATCCCTAGACACCCACACACTACCAATGCTCAAATGGGAAGAGATTGAAATTTTGATCAGAAAAATAACCAGTGAAGGGGCGCCTGGCTGGTTCAGCCAGTTGAGCATATGACTGTGGCTCAGGTCATGATCTGACAGCTTGTGAGTTTGAGCCCTGTGTCAGGCTCTGTGTTGACAGCTCAGAGCCTGGAGCTTGCTTTGGATTGTGTGACTCTCTCTCTCTGTCACTCCCCCACTGGTACTCTGTTTCTCTCTCTTAAAAGTAAATAAACATTAAGAAAAAGAAAAAAAGAAAATTAATAAGTGAAGAAATTGAATCAGTTATCAAAAATTTCTCAACAAATTAGAGTCCAGAGCCAGATGGATTCCCAGCAGAATTCTACCAGACATTTAAAGCATAGTTAATACCTATTCTTCTTAAGCAAGCTGTTCCAAAAAATAGAAATGGAAGGAAAACTTCTGGATTCATTCTATGAAGCCAGCATTACCTTGATTCCCAAACCAGACAGAGACCCCACGAAAAAGGAGATTATAGGCCAATATCCCTGATGAACATAGATGCAAAAATTCTCAACAAGATACTAGCAAATAGAATTCAACAACATATAAAAAGAATTATTCACCATGATCAGTTATTCACCATGATTCATTCCTGGGCTGCAGGACTGGTTCAATATTTGCAAATCAATCAATGTGATACATCACATCAATCAAAGAAAGGATAAGAACCATATGATCCTGGAAGAAGGGAGCTCTGTAAACTCCCTCCGCACCGTTTTTCGAACTGAGAAGGATATTATGTTCAACTGAGAGAGCGGAAGGAGAAAATACGAACTCCAGAGGGAATAGAACCTCAAAGATACCTGAGTGAGTGGAGGCTAACGGGGGAGATCCGAGGACGGGCCAGCCCGGACGGGCAGGGGAGGTAAGATCCCCAGCCCAACGTGGCGCAAGTGTCAGGCGCCCAGGAGACAAAGGGAAGAGACAGAGTCGGAATGCGCTCATAGAACTGTCTCTGGGGAAGAGGTATAGAATGCTTAGCTGCCCTTGGAGACAGAAACCCACTCCATAGATAACTGCTGGGCAGCGGGGCACAAGAGAAGGAATAGCCTCCAGCCCTAAGCCATCTCGGAGGGGAATCAGAGGCGCCTGTGGCTGTGAGAAGCAGCTGCTCTGGAGAGGTGCTCGCCACGGCGGAAGCGACCCGAGCAGCGACAGCTCCGGGCACGAGCAATTCGAACTTGGTTTTGGGAACGGGACCACGGACCGCATTTCCAGGCACACCCCGCCCCCTGCACTGCACGGACTGTGCGAATTCTGGGTCCCCACAGGGAAGAAATAAGATGCGCACCGACAGGACCCTCAGCAAGGAGTCGGTGGCGGGTGGAGGCCCGGGTGCGAGCTCTTAGAATGTGGGAGCTCCCAGTACATTTCCAGGAGCGCACAGCTTCTTGAGCTGGGCTATCGGAAACTAAAAGAGACTCGGTTTTTTGCTTTTTGTTCTTTTTCCTTTCCCCATTGCAACCGTGATCCAGACTGGGGGTGGGGACTCCACAACTGAGTCTGTGAAGGTGTGCACTTCACCTCCTGCTGCTCATTTCGCCTCAGGTAGGGGCGGAGCCTCTGAGAGCAGACTCCAAGACTTACCCCATCAAACCAAGCCTATCCACCAGAGGGAGCTGCTGCCTCCTTTTTTTTTTTTATTATTTCTTCGGGTTTTTCTTTTTCTTTTTGTTTTTGTTTTGCTTTGTTTTGGTTGTTTGTTTTTTTAATATATAACAAAAATTTTTCTTTCTTCACTAGTTTCGTACTTATTTCTTTGTCATTATTACCTTTTTTTCTTTTCCTTTTTCTTTACTTAATTTCTTTAAATTTTACTCCTTATATTCCTTTCTCATTTCTCCCTTACTTTTTCACCTTCTCGCAACCCAGATATATTCTCCTGTATCTCATCCTTACTTCTCCCCTAAACTGGTCATACACTTTTAAGCGGTCTACTGTCCTTTGTTGTCTCCGATCCCCTTATATATATATATCTATTTTGTCTTTTCTTCTTTCTCTTTTCTTTTTATTTTCTCTTCTTCTCTTCCTTTCGTCTCTTTCCCTCCCATTCCCATTCTTCATTCCCCCCTGTAATGCGTTTCTTTGTTTGATTTGTCTGTGTGTATGTGTGCTTCTGTTCCCTCGGTGTTTGTCAGTCTGTTTTCCTTCATAGGACTACACCAAGAAACAAGCCAAAGTGTGCAAGAAGGCGAGTCCAAAATATTGAAGAGTAGGGAAATAAAATACTCACAGGCACAACATGGGAAACTGAGAGATATCATTAAAAGAATATCTCCTGAAACAGCAGGCCCTGGACAGTCAATAAGCCTCCTTTAACAGAGAAATACAAATAGGTGCACAGAGCCCATTGAGCTTTCTAAAGGTGACAAGAGACAGAAAACTAGCAAAAATGACAAAACGAAGAAACTCTCCCCTGAAGAACTTCCAGGGGGAAGTCACAGCCACAGAACTGCTCAAGGCAGATCTAGACAACATATCAGATCAAGAATTTAAAAAGCTGGTCATAAGATTAATCGCTGGGGCCGAAAAAAGCATCAAAGAATCAACGGATGAGTTAAAAAAGGCTATAGGTGAGGTGAATAACAAACTGGAGGCAGCCACCTCAAGGATTGACGAGGCAGAGAGAAGAATAGG
>NC_043717.1:87917611-87932491 GCF_006229205.1 Suricata suricatta
CAGGGGGAACGGAGGAGGGAGAGAGAGTTGGGGAGAGAGAGGGATGCAGAACTTGAGAGACTATTGAATGCTGAGAATGAACTGAGGGTTGGGGGGAGGGGGGAGGGGGGAAGAGAGGTGGTGGTGATGGTGGAGGGCACTTGAGGGGAAGAGCACTGGGTGTTGTATGGAAAACAATTTGACAATAAAATATTAAAAAAAGAACCATATGATCCTTTAAATTGATGCACAAAAAGCATTTGAAAATATACAGCATAATTTCTTAATATAAACGCTCAAGAAAGTCCAGGTAGAAGGAACAAACCTAATATCATAAAATCGATACATGAAAGACCCACAGCTAATATCATCCTCAATGTGAAAACTGAGAGCTATCCCCCTGAGATCATGAACAAACAGAGATGTCCACTCTCACCACTGTTGTTTAACATAGTGTTGGAAGTCTTAGCATCAACAACCAGACAACAAAATGAAATCAAAGGCATCAAAACTGGCAAAGAAGAAGTCAAACTTTCACTTTTCGCAGATGACATTATACTTTACATGGAAGACCTAAAGACTCCACCTAAAACTGCTAGAACTGATACCTGAATTCAGCAAAGTCGCAGATTATAATAATATCAGTGTACACAAATCAGTCGCATTTCTATACACCAACAATGAAACAATAAGAAGAGAAATCGAGGAATCGATCCTATTTACACCTGTACCAAGATCCAGAAAATACCTAGGAATAAACCTAACCAAAGAAGTTAAAGATCTTTATGCTGAAAGCTATAGAAGCCTTATTAAGTAAATTGAAGAAGACACAAAGAAATGGAAAAAGCATTCCATGTTCATGGATTGGAAAAACAAATATTGTTAAAATGACAATACTACTAAAAACAATCTAGACATTCAATGCAGTATCAATCAAAATTGCACCAGCATTATTCTCAGAAAAAACAGTCCTGAAATTTGTATGGGACCACAAAAGACCCTAAATAGCCAAAGCAATCTTGAAAAAGAAAACCAAATCTGGAGGCATCACAATTCTGTATCTCAAGATACATTACAAAGCTGCAATCATCAAGGCAGTATGGTATTGGCACCAAAATGGACATGCAGACCAATGGAAAAGAATAGAGAACTCAGGCTTGGACCCACAAATTTATGGCCACCTAGTCTTTTACAAAGCAGGAAAGAGTATCCAATGGGGGAATAAAACATTCTCTTTAGCAAGTGATGCTGGGAGAACTGGATAGCAACATGCAGAAGAATGAACTTGGACCACTTTCTTACACCATACAAAAAATAAACTCAAAATGGTTGAAAGACATAATGTGAGACAAGAAACCATCAAAACCCTAGAAGAGAAAACAGGCAACAACCCCTTTGACCTCAGCCACAGCAACTCCTTACTCAACACATCTCTAAAGGCACGGGAAATAAAAGCAAAAATAAACAATTTGGACTGTATTAAGATAAAAATCTTCCATACAGCAAAATAAATAACAATACTAGGGACGAATAGTTGGCTCAGTCCATTAAGCATCTGACTTTGGCTCATGTCATGATCTCATGGTTCGTGGGTTCAAGCCCTGCATCAGGCTCTGTGTTGACAGCTCAGAGCCTGAAACCTGCTTCACATTCTGTGTCTCCTTCCCTGTGCCCCCTGCTACTCACATTCTGTCTCTCTCCCTATCTCAAATATAAATTTTTTAAAGCATTGAAAAAAACCTAAAAGGCAACCAACAGAATGGGAGAAGATATTTGCAAATGACATATTGGATAAAAGGTTAGTATCCAAAATCTATAAAGAATTTACCAGACTCAACACCTGAAAAAGAAATAATCTGGTGAAGAAATGGGCAGAAGACATGAATAGACACTTTTCCAAAGAAAACATCCAGATGGCCAACAGACACATGAAAAGATGCTCAACATTGCTCATCATCAGTGAAATAAAAATCAAAACCATATGGAGATACCACCTCACACTAGTCAAAGTGACTAAAATTAGCAATTCAGGAAACAAGAGATGTTGGCAAGGATGTGGAGAAACAGGAACCCTCTTGCACTGTTGGTGGCAATGCAAACTGGTGCAGCCACTCTTGAAAACAGTGTGGAGGTTCCTCAAAAAATTAAAAATAGTACTACCCCACAACACAGAAATAGCTCTACTAGGCATTTATCTAAAGGACCCAGGAGTACTGATTCATAGGGGCACATGTACCCCAGTGTTCATAGCGGCACTTTCAACAATAGCCAAATTATGGAAAGAACCCAAATGTCCATCAACTGATGAATGGATAAAGAAGATGTGGTGAGGGGCGCCTGGGTGGCTCAGTCGGTTAAGTGCCCGGCTTCGGCTCAGGTTATGATCTCATCGTTCATGGGTTTGAGCCCCGTGTAGGGCTCTGTGCTGACAGCTCAGAGCCTGGAGCCTGCAGCTTGCTTCCAATTCTGTGTCCCCCTCTCTCTCTGACCTTCCCCTGCTCATTCTGTCTCTCTCTGTCTCTCAAAAATAAATTTAAAAAATTATAAGAAAAAGATGTGGTATATATATATATAATGGAATACTACATGGCAATGAGAAAGAATGAAATCTTCCTTCCATGTGGGTGGAACTGGAGGGTATAATGCTGAGTGAAATAAGTCAGTCATAGAAAGACAGATATCATATATTTTCACTCATATTTGGAATATGAGAAACTTAAGACGATAGGGGAAGGGAAGGGGAAAAATAGTTTCAAACAGAGAGGAAGGCAAACCGTAAAAGATTCTTACATACAGAGAACAAACTGAGGATTGATGGGAGAGGCAGGAGGAAAGGGAAAATGGGTGATGGTCATTGAGGAGGGCACTTGTTGGGATGAGCTCTGGATGTTGTATGTAAGCAATGAATCATGGGAATTTACTCCCGAATTAAGAGCAACTGTATACACTGTAGGTTAGCTAACTTGACAATGAATTATATTTTTAAAAATAAATAAAAAGAAAGTTTATTTTGTCTGATATAAGCACTGCTGCCCAGGCTTTCTTTTCATTTACATATACATGGCGAAATTTTGTCCATCCCTTCAATTACAGTATGTGTGCATCTTTAGGTTTGAGGTCTTGTAGTCAGAATGTAGATGTTTTTTAATCCATTCTTCTACTCTATGTCTTTTCACTGGAGGATATAGACCATTTATATTCAAAGAAATTATTGATAATTATGTCCTTATTGCCACTTGAAAATTTGTTTTCTGGTTGTTTTCATAGTTCTTCTTTACTATTTTCTTCTCTTGCTCTTTTTTTGTGATTGGTGAATATCTGTGGTATTGTGTTTGGCTTTATTTGCTTTAGGTTTTTTTTTTTGTATATATCATAGGTTTTGTTTGTGGTTACCATAGGATTCATATATGACATCTTAAGTAAATAGAAGTCCATATTAATTTGATGATCATTGAAGTTCAAACACATTCTTAAAAAAAAGTCTTCTTTCTTTTGTTCTCTTCTATTCACATCTTCTCCCTTCTCTATTCTTTATATATGTTGTCATATTTTATGTCCTTTCATTCATATTTTTCTGCCTAATTATTTTCCTTACTTTTCCAGTTAAAGAATTCCTTTTAATATTTCTTATAAGCCTGGTTTAGTAGTGATAAACTCCTTTGTTTTTTGTCCGTCTGGGACCTTTTTATCTCTCCTTCAAATATGATTGGTAACCTTTCTGGGTAGAATATTATTGTTTGTAGTGTTTTTTTCCTTTCAGTAATTTGAATAAATCATGCCATTCACTTCAGACTTGCAAAGTTTCTGCTCAAAAATCAACTAATAGCATTTTAGAGATTTTTTCTAGATAACTTTTTGTTTCTCTCTTGCTGCTTTTAGGATTCTCTCTTTATCCTTAGCCTTTGGCATTTTCATTATTATGAGCCATGATGTGGACCTCCTTGGGTTCATCTTGTTTGGAATTCTCTGTGCGTCTTGAATTTGGATGTCTATTTCCCCCTTTAGTTAGGGTAGTTAGGGAAGTTTTCAGTTATTATTTCTTCAAGTGAGTTTTCCACACCTTTCTCTCTCTTTTCTTCTAGGACCCCTATAATATGAATGTTTGTCTGTTGTTGTTCAATGGATCTCTCTATCCGCAGTTTTTAAAGTCTTTTCTTTTTGCTGGAAAGCTTGTGTGCTTTCCATTACCCTGTGTTCCAGATCAGTGATACATTCTTCTGCATCCTCTAATCAACTGCTTTTCCCTTCTAGTGTGTTTTTTGTTTGATAGTGTATTCTTCAACTCTGATTAGTTCTTTTTAATATTTTCCCATTAATTATATCTTACTGAGTTCTTCCATTTTTTTGTCCAGTTCATGACTATCTTTATAATCTCTACTGTAAATTCTTTTCCAGGCATATTGTTTATCTCTGTTTCATTTAGTTCTTTTTTGTTATTTAGTTATTCTTCTGAGGTTTTTTTCTTTTTCTTTCTTTTGCTTGACTTTCGGTGTTTGTTTCTGTGGATTCCTAAAACTGAGGAAATGGTCCTCTATATGGTGACTCCTATGCAAAGTGTGTGTGCTTGGCGACTTTTGCTAGCTGGCTGGAGCTGTGGCTGTATATGCTAGTTACTCTTTCAAACCATGGCTTTTTACAGTAATAATAAAGAGTACAATAATAAGGTAAAAAGAAAAAGTAAGAATATAATAAAAGAAGAAAAGAGAAAAATTAAAAAAGAAAAATGGAGAAAGAAAAAAAAGGAGAAAAAAAGAGAGAACAAGAAAAGAACAACACCAAAAGGAAAATAAATAGAAACAAGACAAATTTTCAAAAGTAAAAATAAATTAAACATTAAAATTAAAAAACAACAAACCAAAAAACCCCATAAAACCACAGTTTGTTTTCTGTGCCCTAGCACCACAAGGTGGCTGGGGTTGACTTGCTGAGGTTGCAAGGTCATTGTGAGCTGGACCCTGCTGTCGTCTCAGCTTTTAAGATGGAGGGGGCAAGAACATTCTTATAGCTCCTTGGCTCTTTCAAACCATGACTATTTTCCTGTGCCCCAGCTTGGATAGGGCTGGTGTGGGCTTGCTGAGGTTGCTAACTTTCTGTGATGAGCAGACCAACTAGTTATGGCATCAGTACCCGCCCCTTTCAGTGTCAGTACCCTCCAGTTATGGTGTCTGAACCTGCCCCCTTATGCTGTCCAGACTCTGCTTTGGTCTGTGCTTTTAAGGTTGAAGGGGAGAGCACTTCCACAGCTCCTTGGCCCATTTAAACTGTGGCTTCTTTTTTTGTGTCTCAGTAAGATTAACGCTGGTATAGGCTTGTGGAAGTTGGGTTTCTTGTAGTCACAAGTTCTCTGAGACAACTGGACAGGCCCATTATGGTGTCCAGACCCTGTTTTGGTCTAGGCTTTTAAGGTGGTGTAGGAATGTAAACTGTCATTTTCTTGTTCTTCTGACATGGAGAGCTTTCCAGACACTCTGCTATTTGGCAGAACTTGAGTGTTGTCTCTTTTATATGCTAGTTGCTCTTTTAAATGGTGGCATTTTTTCTGTGTCCAAGAACAGAAGGATCTGTTCCTTGTCCTTCAGTACTATCCTACCTCACTGCCCTTTGCAGTGTTGGAGTTTGGGGTTTCCTTTGCTACTGTGTCTCTATCTGTCTTGATGTTCCCTTGCCATTCTCTATATCTTTGGTTGTCCAATAGCTGTTTAGTCATCCCTCAGTTCTTTTTTCAGGAGGAATTGTTCTATTAATAGCTGTAATTTAGTGTGTTTGTGGATGAGTGAGTTCAGAGTCTTCCTATGTCACTATCTTGAACAATGTTTTTAATTCTTTTATTTAAAAAACTCAATACTGCTTAACACTGGCTACATGAATTTCGATTTTCACCAACAGTGCATAAGACTTCCTTTTTCTCCTCACTAACACTTGTTATTTCTTGTGATTTTGATTTTAGCCATTCTGACAGGTATAAGGTGATATAGTGGTTTTGATTTGCATTTCTTTGATGATTAGTGATGTTGAGCATTTTTCCATCTGTCTATTAGCCTTTTGTATGTATTCTTTGGAAAAAACGTCTATTCAGGTCCTCTGCCCATTTTTAAATCAAAGTGTTAATTTATTTGGTGTTTGGTTGTATAAGTTCATATATTTTAGATACTGAACCCTTATTGGATATATCATTTGCAAATATCTTCTATTTAGAAAGTTCCCTTTTTGTTTTGTTAATGGTTTCTATTACTGTAATTTTGGCATATCTTAATTTACTTTCACTTAATTGAGAAAATTTTTAAATTTCTTTTAATACTCATTTTTTGACTTTTATGTTATTTAGACATGTTATTTAGTTTTCCAGTATTTGAGGATTTCCATGATATGGTTATTATTTATTTCCAGTTTAATTTTATTATAGTATGAGAACAAAATATTACATGATTTCTATTGTTTTACATTTGATAATGTTTATTTAATTGCCCCAAATAAGGCTTATCATAATGAGTTTTCCAAGACTGGTAAATAATATGGATTTTTCCGGGGTTTTTGGTTGAATTTCAATATGTATCAATTAGGTCAGATTGGTATTAGTATTATTTAGTTCTATATCCTTACTGATTATATATTTACTTTTATTTAATTGATTATTGACAAAATAATGTTGAAGTCTCCAACTGTAATTATGGTTTTGTCTACTCTTTACTTCAGTTCTATATTGCTATTACTTCTTTATTCAATTCATATATTTTGAATCTCCATTGTTAGGCATATATCTATCTATATATATGGAATCATTACATATTCTTATACTTCTGTGGTACCTCTATTTATCTTTCATCATACTTCTTGTTCTTAACATACATTGCCTGATAGAAATACAGCCACTCTGGTTTAAGTTTGCCTACATCTAATTGTATATTTGTATACCTATGTCTTTATATGTAAAGAGGGATTCTTTTAGACAACATTTAGTTGGATCTTGTTTTTTAATCCAATCTGACAATTATCTTTTTTTAAACAAATGTTTATTATATTTATGTTGAGAGAGAGAAGGAGCGTGGAGCAGGGGAGGAGCAGAAAGACAGCAAGAGAGAGAATCCCAAGCAGACTCCATACTGTTAGTGCAGAGTCTGACATGGGGCTCGATCTCACAAACTATGAGATCATGCTCTGACCTGAAATCAAGAGTTGGAGACTTAACTTGCTGAGCCATCCAGGCACCCCTGGCAACCATTGTCTTTTAACTAATGTGTTTATACCATTGACATTTAATGTAATTTTTAACATGAATGAATAAAAATCTACCATCTTGCTAGCTATTTTTTAATCTATTCCATGTCTCATGATTTTTTCTTACTCTTCTGCTTGCATTTGATTTAATTTAGCATTTTAATGACTATTTTATCTTCTTTATTTACATTAATTATGCACATCAAATAATTTAGTGACACATTAGAGTTTACAATATACACATTTAATTAATCTCTATTTTTAGGTAACACATTTTCACACATAGTGTAAGAACCTTTCAAATTGTGTTCCTGATTCCTCACTCCCATCTTTCGTGCTGTTGTCTCATATATTTTACTTTCATTTATGCTATAAACACAGAATATATTGCTACTACTTTTGCTTTGGACAGTTATGTTTTAAAGTAATTAATTCAGGAAATATTAATTTTATTTCTATCTTCATTTTTTCCTTTCTGGTACTCTTTGTTTTATTATGTAGATTCAGTTTTTTTTAAATCAAATATCATATTCCTTCTTTCTTAACAAATCCTTTTAATCTTCCTTGAAGTGTAGGTCTACTAACAATGAATTTTCTCATTTGGTTTTTAATATTTATTTACTTTTGAGAGTGAGAGAGAGCATGAGCAGGGGAGGGTCAGAGAGAGATGGAGACACAGAATCTGAAGTAGGCTGTCAGCATAGAACCTGATGTAGGACTCAAGCACACAGACCATAAGATCATGACCTGAGCTGAAGTCGGTCGCTTAACTGACTGAGCCACAACCCAGGTTCTCCTCTCTAATTTGTTTTTTTTTTAATTATTTATTTCTCTTTTATTTTTAATGGTAACTTAGTTGAGGTATATTTCATATAATATAAAATTCACCATTTTTAATGAGTGAATTTTAATTTGATGGGTTTTAGTATATTAATAAAGCTGTGCAACCATAGCCATTATCTACTTTCAGAGCATTTTAACCACCCTGTATAGAAACATTGCACCTATTAGCAGTCACTCCCCATTCTTAGCAGCCTCCCCATTTTCCCTTCCCTCTATTCCTACGAACCTACTAACATACTCTCTGTCTTTATGGATTAACTTATTCTGAATATTTCATATAGCCTTGTACCTGGCTTCTTTTACTGAGAATATGCTTTCGAGATTCATTTAATTTATAGTACTGAAGAATGAAGATGAATGATAATAAACCAATTATTGTTATTATTATAATTCATAGGCCACATCTAAGAATTCTTAGAGTCTAGTTTTTAGCCCAGCCAACTTTCTTCTCAAACCATTAAAACATGTTAATTCTTGCTTACTCTACATAATGTATTGGTCATGCAGTAAAGTTACCTCATGGAAGTAAGAATAAAGAATGAAATGGAAAAGAACATTATTTATTGAACACCTATTATTTCCTCAGGACTTGCATGTAAGTGGTTATATATAATGCCAAAAAATTCTGTGAGATAGGTACTAAGTATTCTCCATTTTTATAAAACCATGCTCAAATTTGAACAGTAAAAAAATATAAGTTTCAAACCCAGGTTTCTTGGAATACATGCAGTATTCATGAGAATACACTTTATCAAGTAGAATTTTTTTAAAGGACAATGATATTTTAAATAACAAAATTAATCAAAATGCTATATTTATTGATAGGCTTACAGTACCTAATAATGCATCAGTTATAAAATGGTTATTTATATAGACTTTTATTAAATGCTTGAGTTAATGTTGAATTTACCAGAGACTTGTGCTCTAGAACAACTGATAGTCAAATCCTCTCATTCTTTGTTTTCCAGGAAAGAATTTACTGCAAAGACCCACATTTCCCAATGTGACTTAGACACTTAGATAAGACTTCTGGATAACCCCCTTGTTTATGTAGGACAATGACTGGCACGGATCCTCCAAATTCCCATTTTCTGCCTCTTGAAAGATTAGCTGAATTCACTGATAAATGGGAACAAAATGCTTGTGAACTTGATCTTCTCTCATTCCCATAGGACCCTTAACTTTAACTTACTCTCAGCCTGATCCAGCACTGGAATGCAGAATAGCTCCTTGTAGGAGGATTCTCCAGAAAAACAGTATTAATGGAATGTGTGTGTGGGGGGGTGTGTAGAGAGAGAGAGAGAGATTTATCTTAAGTAATTGGTTCATGCAATTATGAAGGATGAACCAACAGATGGGAGACCCAGGGAAGAGCTGATTTTATAGTTCAAGACTGAAGGCTTTCTGATATAATTCTTTCCTTTTTAGAGGGCAGTCTTTGTTCTAAGTAGTTCTAAGAAGGCCTTCAGAATAATATTTGAACAGTTTTCTGGGCACTATGGCCCAGCTCAGTTGACACATAAAATACTCTTCCCTCCTTAAAGGCCTCTCCCAAAAATTGGCTGACCAAAACAACAACAACAACAACAACAACAAACAACAAACACCACTTCCCTGATCAACTGTGGATCTCAGTTCTTTCTAGCCTTGTTATCTCCTCCCTTTACTGCCTGAGTTTTGAGACGTTTGCAGGTCTTATGATCAGAACATTCTCCTTATTGTAATAGTCCCTCGGCCTCTATTGCAGCAGTCTTTTGAATAAAATCTTTCCTTACTTTAGTCCACATATGTTTTTTAACTGACATTTTCATGTAGTACAGAACAACTTGTAAATTCCAAATTAATGGCACGATTATGATTCTGTTTTATTTTGGTGATCCCTGAACAAGCTCCCAAAGTTGGTAGCTCCTTTATTGATTAAACAAAATTGTATAAAAGTGGATGAATGAATAAAAGTCAAAAGTTCTAATGATCTTTTGAGCCGAGTTACAAATAACCTGTGACTAGACTTATGTACACTAAAATTCTTTTTGAAATTCTGCTGATGGGAAATTAATATAAACAAGAATTAACCAGTTTTAAGGCCTCTGCTGAGATTTATTCTTCGACAGTTGACAGAAACACTCAGAAATTAGCATTTTGGCAAAACTTTTATTTGTATAAGATGCCTCTTAGCCAAAGAACCTGTCTGTACAAAAGGATTAACCTATTGACAATAACTTTCTAAATCCAAACCCATTGAATAACAAGCACTGAATGCATTTACCTTCCTAATGCACCACAATTCACTATGAAGCTGGCTTTCTTGAAAAGGTCAAAATGCATAAGGAGCTGAATTTCAATAGGAAGACATACTGAAGTCTGAAGCAGAATGGGATTGGGTTTGTTGAATATAAATGGAAAGTAAATTATATGAATGTGGGTCATCTAAGTGAGTAACACTCCCTCCAAAAAAAAAAAAAAAAGATCCCACACCTTTTAAAGACTATTTTGTTATTTAGTAAATCTACTAGTCCATTGTCCCTTTGTCCACATTATGCTTATTCTCTTAAATAAGACACATTATTGTACTAAGGGCCTCAATAACCGCCATGCTATTTTTGAAAACCAAGTCTCAAAAATTCACTCTGTGAAAAAAACCAATAGTCTCTTTATGTATTGAACACTTCAAGGATATTAAGTATGTTCTGATATTTACTGCAGAGGAATGCTACTTTTTGACAGATAGAACAAGAAAAGAAGAGGTTGATGAATTAATGAAATTGTAGTATTTGATGTTGGAATTTTCCTGGGTAACTTCCATCCTGATCTGATTTTTGTAGCTCTGCTAAAACTGATTTTACTACTGTAGTTCCTACTCAGTTACCCATGGTCAATCAAGGTCCAGAGCAGATGATCCTCCTTTTGACCTATCATCAGAAGGTCAGTAGCAGCCTAAGGTTACATCACAATGCCTATGTCATCTTCCTCGCTTAATCTTATTAGGTAGGCATTTTATCATCTCACACCATCACAAGAGGAAGTGTGAATACAGCACAATAAGATGTTTTGAGAGACCATATTCATGCAATTTTTATTATAATATATTGTTATAAGTGTTCTATGTTATTATTAGTTATTGTTGATCTCTTTCTGTGCCTAATTTACAAATTAAACCTAATAAGTATGCATATATGGGAAAAACATAGGATAAATGAAGTTCAGTACTGTGTTTAGTACTGTGGATCTTAGAATGAATTCCCAGTGAATATGGGGCAGGGACTATTGTATAGATAAATTGTGCATATATCCAACGTGTATTGGATTATAGAGTGTTCCAAATAGGTGTTCATCAATATTGGTCACTTAGGCTAATAGTGGCCACTTTGAACTTAGGAGAGGTGGTTACCTTTTAATTTCTATGAGTAGCTTCTGGTACAGCAGCAGTAGCACTTCTAAGAATAAAAAAAAATCATTTCAAGAACTGTAAACATGTTTCCTTCCTGTGACAGTAAAAGGCTTTGTAGTTCTTTTCTAATTCAGTGATAACCAATTTAGTGCTTATGCGATAAGATCCAGAGCTCTGTCTTTGGATAATAATTCCTCAAGAGTTTTACAGAAAAGAGATAAGAGTCATTTCCCCCTTTTGGTAGACTCAAATGTGAGAATATATTGTGGGCTGCATTATAGACCTAGTTAATGCAATTATTTCTTCTTCTTTAAGCTACTGGATACCTCAGCATAAATAGCACAGAGCTTATGTTCCACTATAAAAAAGACACCAATAAAGTTAAAGACAGTGCAAGTTACATGTCACATTTACTAATCAAGTTGAATATACTCTCCTTCACATATAAAGATGGTATCACTAAATCCCCATTCTCTAAAGCATGCACTTTGAACTATATTCCAGGTAAGGATATACACCTATACTGAGCTGAACCCTCACTTGTGAATACTAATATTTGGTTTTGGATGAGATGGCTTTTATGAAGGGTAGAATCTATAGCCCTTAAACAGATTTTTTCTTTTAGGGTGTAAACAAATGAGCTCACATAGGGAAGAAATGCTGAATTTTGGTTTCTTTGGCACTGTGCTGTGGAGTTCAGCTAACTTATTCAGACTATGATCATTAGGATACCAAAACATTATCTTTTGGGCTTCTATTTATTTGGCTGTTTATATTTTTAAATAAACTATTTCCTAGGTATGCTTTAATAATGGTTTGTAGATTCTATGCATTTTAATAATGGAAAATTTATAGCCAATGTGGAAAACAGTATGGACTTTCCGCAAAAAGTTAAAAATAGAACTACCTTATGTTCTATCACTTGTACTATTGGGTATTTATCCAAAGAATACAAAAACACTAATTCAAAAGGATATGCACCCCTATGTTTAAGGCAACATTTCTTATGATAGCTAAAGTATAGAAGCAGCCCAAGTGTCAACTGGTTGACCAATAGATAAAGAAGATGTGGGATATATACACAATGGAATATTATTCAGGCATAAAAAGAATGAAGTCTTGTCATTTGCAATGAAATGAATGGAACTGGAGAATAATGCTAAGCAAAATAAATCAGGAAAAAACAAATACTATATTACTGCACTCATATGTGGAACTTAAGAAACAAAACAAATGAGCAAAAAGGAAAAAAGAGAGAGAAAAACCAAGAAGCAGATATTTTTAGAAATTGTTTTTATTTAAATCCAAGTTAGGTAACAGATGAAGTAAAATGATTTCAGGAATAGAATTTAGTGATTCATCACTTACTTATAACACCTGGTGCTCATTCCAACAAGTTTCCTCCTTAATGCTCCTTGCCCATTCAGCTCATCTTCCCACCAAACACCCTTACAGCAACCCTCAGTTTGTTCTCTGTATTTAAGAATCTCTTATGGTTTGTCTCCCTCTCTTTTATCTTATTTTTGCTTCCCTTCCCTTATATTCATCATTCTGTATCTTAAATTCCACAATATGAGTGAAATCATATATTTATCTATCTCTGACTTAACTCACTTAGCATAATACACTCTAGTTCTTTCCATGTTGTTGCAAATGGCAAGATTTCATTCATTATTCATTTTTATTGAAGAGTAATAGTAATAGCCCTGTGTGTGTGTGTGTGTGTGTGTGTGTGTGTGTGTGTGTGATCTTTATCCATTCATCTATTGATGGACATTTGGGCTCTCTCCATATTTTGCCTATTGTAGATAGTGCTGATATAAACTTTGGGGACAATGTGCCCTTTTGAAACACTCCTGTATCTTTTGGATGAATTCCAAAGGTATTTGGTGTTTACCAAATAGGGTAATTCTATTTTTAATTTTTTGAGGAATCTCCATACTATTTTCCAGAGTGGCTGCACCAGATTATATTCCCACCAGCAGTGCAAAAGAATTCCTCTTTCTCTGCATTCTTGCCAACAACTGTTGTTGCCTGAGTTGTTCATCTTAGCCGTTTGACAGGTGTGAGGTGGCATCTCATTATGGTTTTGATGTGTATTTCCCTGATGATGAGTGAAATTGAGCATTTTTTCATGCATCCGTTAGCCACCTGGATGTCTTCTTTGGAGAAGTGTCTATTCATGTCTTTTCCCCATTTCTTCACTAGATTATTTGTTTTTTGGTTGTTGACTTTGATAAATTCTTTATAGATTTTGGACACTAACCCTTTGTCTGTTATGTCATTTGCGAATATATTCTTTCATTCCATCAGTTGCCTTTTAGTTTTGCTGATTGTTTCCTTCACTGTGCAGAAGCTTTTTATCTTGATGAGGTCTCAATAGTTCATTTTTCTTTTGTTTCCTTTGCCTCTGGATACATGTCAAGAAAGAAATAGCTGCAGCCAAGGCCAGAGAGGTTGTTACCTGTTATCTCTTCTAGGATTTTGATGTCTTCCTATCTTATGTTTAGGTCTTTCATTCATTTTGAATTTATTTTTGTGTATGGCATAAGAAAGTTGTTCAGGCTCATTCTTCTGCATGTCCCTGTCCAGTTATCCCAGTACTATTTGCTGAAGAGACTGCCTTTTTTCTATTGGATATTCTTTCTTGCTTTGTCAAAGATTAATTGGCCATACATTTATTGGTCTATTTCTGGGTTCTCTGTTCTGTTCCATTAATATATGTGTCTGTTTTCATGCTAGTACCATATATGTCTTGATGACCCAGCTTTGTAATACATCTTGAAGTCTGGAATGGTGAAAACCTACAGCTCTCGTTTTCTTTTTCAGAATTGCTTTGGCTATTCGGTGCTTTTGTGGTTTCCTACAAATTTTAGAACTGTTTATTCTAGCTCTGTGAATAATTCTGGGGCTATTTTGGTACAGCTTGCATTGAATATGTAGATTTCTTTGAGTAGTATAAACATTTTAACAATATTTGTTCTTCCTCTTAACGGTTTCATGCCCTGCACCGCCAAGGTGGAAATGCGCCCGGTGGTGGCCGATCACTGGCCGGGGGGCAATATTTATTCTTCAGATCCATGAACTTGGAATGTTTTTGCATTTGTGTGCATATGTCTTTTTCAATTTCTTTCATAAGCTTTCTATAGTTTTAGTGTATAGATTTTCACCTCTTTAGTTAGGTGTATTCCTAGATATTTTTGGTACAATTGCAATTGGGATCTATATCTTGATTTCTCTTTCTGCTGCTTCATTATTGGTGTATACAAAGGCAACATATTTCTGTACATTGGTTTATATCCTGCAACATCTTTTTATTTATTTATTTTTTAACATATGCAATTATTTTCCATCATTTACACTACAGTAGTTACAATGACACTCCAAACAGAAAAGCAAAGTAAAAAATCAAAACCCCAACTTCTATTTCAAGTAATTAGACTTATACAGAAATT
>NC_043717.1:87932591-88041164 GCF_006229205.1 Suricata suricatta
TCTGACTGCTGAGGCTAGGACTTCCAACACTCTGTTTTATAACAGTGGTTAGAGGGGACATTTTCGTCATGTTTCTGACCTTAGGGGGAAATTTCTCAGTTTTTCCCCATTGACAATGACGTTAGCAGTGGGTTATTTGTTTATGGATTTTATGATCTTGAGGTATGGTCCTTTATGCCTATTTTTGAGGGTGTTTGTCAAGAAAGATGCTGTATTTTTTCAAATACTTTTTCTGCATCTATTGAGAAGATCATGTGGTTCTTATCCTTTCTTTTAATATGATGTATCACATTGATTTACAGATATTGAACCGGCCCTGTATTCCAGGAATAAATCCTACTGGATTATGGTGAACAATTCTTTTAATGTATTGTTGGATCTGGTTTGCTAGTATCCTGTTGAGACTTTTTGCATCTATGTTCATCAGGGAAATTGGTCTGTATTTTGTCTTTTGAGTGGGTTCTTTGTCTGGTTTAGGAATCAAGGTTATGCTGGCCTCATAGAATGAGTTTCAAAGTTCTCCTTCTATTTATAAATTTTGAGAAAGCTTCAAAAGAACAAGTATTTACTCATCATTGCATGTCTGGTAGAATTCTCCTGGAAAGCCATCCAGCCCTGGACTTTTATTTGTTGGGAGATTTTTATTACTGATTTAATGACTTCACTGGATATGTGTCTGTTCATATTTTCCATTTCTTCCTGTTTCAGTTTTGATAATTTATATATTTCTAGGAATTTGATCATTTCTTCCAGATTGTGCAGTATGTTAGCATATTATTCTCTTATTATTGTTTGTATTTCTGTGGTGTTGGTTGTGATCTCTCCTCTTTCATTTGCATCCTTTCCTTTTACTTTTTGATCAATCTAGCTAGAGGTTTCTCAATTTTGTTAATTCTTTCAATGAACCAGCTCCTGGTTTCATTGATCTCTTCTACTTTTTTAAAATTTCCATGTCATTGATGTCTGCTATAATCTTTAATATTCCCCTTCTTCTGCTGTTTTTGAGCTTTATTTACTGTTTTTTTCCATCTCTTTTAGATATAATGTTAGGATAATGTATTTGAGATCTTTCTTCCTTCTATAGGAGGGCATAGATTGCTATTTATTTCCCTCTTATGACCACCTTTGCTGCATTCCAGAAGTTTTGGGCTGTTGCATTATCATTTCTATTGGCTTCCATGTACTTTTTAATATCATCTTTAGTTTCTTTGTTAACCCATTCATTCTTTAGTAGAATGTTCCTTAACCTCCAAGTGTTCATGATCTTTCCAAACTTTTTCTTGTCATTGATTATTAGTTTTATAGCATTGCATTTTGAAAATATGCAAGGCATGATCTTGATCTTTTTGTATTTGTTGAGGCCTGATTTGTGTCCCAGTAGGTGATCTATTATGGAAACTGGTCCATGTGCACTCAAGAAGAATGTGTATTCTGTTGCTTTAGGATGAAATGTTCTGAATATATCTGTTAAGTCCATCCAGTCCAGTGTGTACAATTATTTGATCTTTCATGTAGGTAGACCCCTTAATTTTGATATAATGCCCTTTTTCATCTCTTGTTATAGTCTTTGTTTTAAAATATAGTTTTTCTGATATAAATATGGCTACACAAGCTTTCTTTTGGTGACCATTAGCATGATAGATGGTTTTCCATCCCCTTACTTTCAATCTGCAGGTGTGTTTAGGTCCAAAATGAATCTGTTGTAAGCAGCATAGAGATAGTTCTTATTTTCTTATCAATTATGATACCCTATGGTTTTTGATTGAAGCATTTAGTCCATTGACATATATAGTGAGTAGTGAAAGATTTGTATTTAGTGCAGTTGTGATGCCTGAAGAGTTGGTGTTGTTCTCTGGTCCTCTCTAGCCTTTGTTGCTTTTGGAGTTTTTTGTTTTGTTTTGTCCTTTCTCTACTAAAAGAGTCCCCCCTTAAAATTTCTTGCAGGGCTAGTTTCGTGGTCATGAACTCCTTTAGATTTTGTTTGTTTGGGAAACTATTTATATCCCCTATTTTGAATGACAGCCTTGCTGGATAAAGAATTCTTGGCTGCATATTTTTCCAACTTGGCACATTGAATATATCCTGCCACTCCTTTCTGACCTGCCAAGTTTCTGTGGCTAGATCTGTTGTTATCCTGATCTGTCTTTCCTTATAGGTTAAGAACTGTTTTTTCCCTTGCTGCTTTCAAAATTATTTCCTTGTAAGTGTATTTTGTGAATTTGACTATGATACGGCTTTGTGATGGGCCATTTTTGTTGAATCTACTGGGAGTTTTATGTGCTTCTTGGATTTTGATGTCTGTGTTCTTCCCCAGATTAGGAATATTATCTGCTATACTTTACTCCCATAAACCTTCTGCCCATATTTCTCTCTCATGTTCTGGAACTCCTAAAATTCAGATGTTATTCCTTTTAAATAAGTCACTGAGTTCTGTAAGTCTTTTTACTTTTTTTTTTAAAGAATGTTTTATTTATTCTTGAGAGAGAGAGAGAGAAAGAGAGAGACAGCATGAGCAAGGGAGGGGCAGAATGGGAGGGACACAGAATCAGAAACAGGCTCCAGGCTTTGAGCTGCCAGCATAGAGCTCAATATGGGGCTTGAACTCACAAAGTGAAAGATCTTGACCTGAGCTGAAGTCAGATGCTTTACTGACTGAGCCACACAGGCTGCCCTCTAAGTCTTGTATCATGCACTTTCCCCTTTGTTTCCCTCTTTTGTTATGCTCCAATATTCTCCATAATTTTGTTTTCTATATCACTCCACAATTTTGTTTGTTTTGATTTGCTGCTTTGTTTCATCCATCCTTGCCATTGTGCATCCATTTGAAATTGCATCTCTGTTATAGCATTTTCAGTTTCTTCATATCTAGATTTTAATCTTTTCCCTCCACAGAAAGGGGTTCTATGCTTTTTTTCAACTCCAGCTAGTATTCTTATTATCATGGTTCTAAATTCTAGTTCAGACATCTTGCTTATATCTGTGTTGATTAAGCCTCTGGTTGTCATTTCTCCCTGTTCTTTCTTTTGGGTGAATTCTTTTGTTTTGTCATTTTGGAGGAAAAAATTAATAAAATAAAAATGATAATTAAAGATAAAGCAAACATCAAATAAAGGATGTTACATCCTAGGTATGTTTTGGTATGCTTCTTGAAAGAAGCTTGATAAAATAGAGAAAAAAGGGAAATAAAAGAAATATAAAAGAAGTTTAAAAATAAAATTAAAAATAAAAAATGTTAGAATAGAATAAAATAAAATAAAGAAAAACATAGAATAAAATTTTTAAAAAATAATAAAAGATTTAAAAATTAAAAACAAAAATAAAAATAAATTTTCTTTTTAAGTATCCAAGAATAGGAAAAGAAAGTAAAGAGAAAAAAAACAATTCAATCAAAAACAGAAGCAAAAATAAACTGAACTAATAAATGAACCAGCAAACAGAATGAAACCCAAATGAAGTTATATCCAGTTTCCCTTAGAACTGAAGCTATGATGCACTCTATAGTCTGTACACTAACCAGGTGGAGGACCTTTTGCTGGTCTTCTAGGGGATGTTTTTGACGGTGCTGTTAGGTGTCAGTTGTTGTAATGGCTCCTTCTCCACTAGGTGGTGCTGCTTAACTTACTGGGGTGATCACTGTGGCATGCATGCAGCCTGGGCACATATGCTGCCTGAAGAGGTGGAAACAGTTTCAGCAAGCTCCTTAGTCTCTGGCACAGGAACTTCGGGGTCTCACTGACCAGTGATCCAGCACCCCTCCTTTGTTTCAGGCCTTTGTCCACTCCGTGCCTCTATGCTGTCCATGTCCAAGTCATCTGCCTGCCAGGTGATATCTTCCACCAGAGTTTTATCTTAGATGGGGTTGTGTTTCAAAACATTACAATTCAGAACCCCTATGGCTTGGACCCATGCCAACTCTCTGGTTGGGGGTCTTGTTGAGTAATGGCCAGGTGCCACCTTGACCCAGAAAGCCTTCATACAATTGTTCAGCTGCAAAAGTTCTGAGATTATGGCAAATCAAAACACATGGCCAGTGCCAGGTTTCACTGCACTCAGGCAATTTTGTCCCAATAGCAGCAAACGTGGCTGCTCTTCAGGGTCTGCTCGGACCTTTGCCTGTGGGGAGGCCATATATTCTCTATCAAGTGCCCTCCAAGCAGGGCAACTGCTTCTCCCTGTGCAGCACATGAAGCTCTCAAGACATGCTGCCAGCTCCTGGGGATTTGCCTTACTTCCTCATCAGAGCACCACAAAACACTTAGCTCCAAAATTTTAGACTGAACTCCACTGTCTATAGAATCCTGATGGTATTGAAACCCTCTCTTTTTTCTGTCAGTGGTTTTGAGGAACAGATTTCTTGTTCAGTACCCTGCCAGTGTCTTCAGACTCTTTCTCTAGCTACTTTTGGGGGTGTATTTTTCCTGCAATCTCCTGATACACTGCACTCTCCCTCTTTTTCTGTCCTTTCTCCACAGAAACAATTCCCTACCCTCCGTGGCTTTTCTCTTCCTCAATTCACCGCTCCATGCCACATACTTTCTTAGTTCTGTGGCTTAAGTTATTCAGATTGTTGTGTTAATCCTCAGATCAATATCCTAGGTGTGCAAAAATGGTTTGAAGCTGTTCTAGATACATTTCAGGGATGAGACAAGCTGAGGAGCCCCATGCTGCCCTGACCTCTTGATTGCATTCTGACTTAATTATAGCAAAACAAACAAACAAACAAACAAGCAAACAAACCCTGACAGTTATCAGAGGGGAGGTATGTGGGAGGATGGGTTAAGTAGGTAATGAGGATTAAGGAGTGCAATTGTGATGCATACTGGGTGATGTGAAGAATTGCTAAATCACTATATTATTCTACACTTAAAACTAACATAACATTGTATTTTAACTAACTGGAAATAAAAAGAAAGCAAAAAAATAACTTTTTAATTGAAGAGCAAAAAATTTAATAATATTAATTTTTAATTAGAAAATATGTATTTCATATATTAAAATATAAAATTTAATAAGAAATTAAAGTACATTTAATCATTGAGGTTTTTACACTTCATAGAATTTTTAAACTTTAAAATTATCAATTTTATTTTGATGATAAATTTGAGACATTGTTATAGTATGCTTAACACACACACATACACACACACACACACACATACTCTCACAAGCAAAGCTCAGTATTTTAGACTTTCTACTTGGAACATCAACAGGTGGAGAACTGAGTGGCAAAATTCTTCCTCAGGTGTCCTGATCTGTCCAACACTAGTCAAGTGTTCTGTCTGCATTGTGACATACTTTACCTAAGGGGGTGATAAATATAAAATGATGCCCTGCCCGATTTTATCCTTCTGTGACTCATATTCTAAAGAATATATATCAGATCTAGTTGCATTGTCAAAATCAGTGGCAGTTTTGCTAACTAATCATCAGACAAAACTAGGGACTTATAAGACTCCCAGTATATAAATATGCATGATATATACTATGTTAATAGAACTTTTCAAAAGCATAAAAAATTCTCTTCATTTTAGTAGTAAAAAAATAGATTTTCATTAGATAATAGCTGGCAACAAATTCCTCCTGGCTTATTAATAATTGCCTAAAATTATTTTTCTTTATTAATTTATTTATATAGACATGCTATGTAAATTTCCTTTTTTAAAAGTAGTTTATTGTCAAATTAGTTTCCATACAACACCCAGTGTTCTTCCCCACAAGTGCCCTCCTCCATCACGACCACATCTTTTTCCCCTCCCCCTCCCCCTTCAACCCTCAGTTCATTTTCAGTATTCAATAGTCTCTCAAGTTTTGCATCCCTCTCTGTCTGCAACTCTCTTTCCCTCTTCCCCTCCCCCTGGTCCTCCATTAGGTTTCTCCTGTTTTTCTCTTACCTATAAGTGCAAACATATGGTTTCTGTCCTTCTCTGCCTGACTTATTTCACTTAGCATGACACCTTCAAGGTCCATCCACTTTCCTACAAATGGCCAGATTTCATTCATTCTCATTGCCATGTAGTACTCCATTGTGTATATATACCAACTCTTCATGATACACTCATCAGGTGATGGACATTTAGGCTCTTTCCATGATTTGGCTATTGTTGAGAGTGCTATTGTGAACATTGGGATACATGTGCTCTTATGCATCAGCACTTCTGTATCCCTTGGGTAAATCCCCAGCAGTGCTATTGCTGGGTCACAGAAAAGTTCTATTGATAGTTTTTTGAGGAACCTGCACACTGTTTTCCAGAGTAGCTGCACCAGTTTACATTGCCACCAACAGTGTAGGAGGGTGCCCATCTCTCCACCCCCTCGCCAACATCTATAGTCTCTTGATTTGTTCATTTTAGCCACTCTGACCGGTATGAGGTGGTATCTCAGTGTGGTTTTGATTTGTGTTTCCCTGATGATGAGTGATGTTGAACATCGTTTCATGTGCCTGTTGGCCATCTGGATGTCCTCTTTGGAGAAGTGTCTGTTCAAGTCTTCTGTCCATTTCTTCACTGGGTTGTTTGTATTTTGGGTGTGGTGTTTTGTGAGTTCCGTGTAGATTTTGGATACTAACCCTTTATCTGATATGTCATTTGCAACTATATTTTCCCATTCTGTTGGTTGCCTATTAGTTTTCTTGATTGTTTCCTTTGCAGTGCAAAAACTTTTTATCTTGATGAGGTCCAAAGAGTTCAGTTTTTCTTTCATTTCCCTTGCCTTTGGGGATGTATCAAGTAGGAAATTGCTGTGGTGGAGCTCAAGGAGGTTGTTTCCTACTTTCTCCTCGAGGGTTTTGATGGTTTCCTGTCTCATATTCAGGTCCTTCATCCATTTTGAGTTTATTTTTGTGTATGGTGTAAGAAAGAGGTCTAGTTTTATACTTCTGCATGTTGCTGTCCAGTTTTCCCAGCACCACCTGCTAAAGAGGCAGTCTTTATTCCATCATACTCTTTCCTGCTTTGTCAAAAATTAATTGGGTTCTCTATTCTATTCCATTGGTCTATGTGTCTGTTTTTGTGCCAATACCATACTGTCTTGATGATGACAGCTTTGTAGTAGAGGCTAAAGTCTGGGATTGTGATGTCTCCCGTTTTGGTTTTCTTCTTCAATATTACTTTGGGTATTTGGGGTCTTTTGTGGTTCCGTACGAATTTGAGATAGTTTGTTCTAGCTTTGAGAAGGACGTTGGTGAACTTTTGATGGGGATTGCATTGAATGTATAGATTGTTTTGGGTAGTAATGACATTTTCACAATGTTTATTCTTCCGATCCATGAACATGGAATGTTTGTCCATTTCTTGGTGTCTTCTTCAATCTCTTTCATAAGTTTTCTATAGTTTTCATCAGATAGGTATTTACATCCTTGGTTAGGTTTACTCCTAGGTATTTTATGGCTTTTTGTGCATTTATGAATGGGGTCAGTTTCTTGATTTCTCTCTCCACTGCTTCATTTTTGGAGTATAAGAATGCAACTGATTTCTGAACATTCATTTTGTACCCTGCAACTTTCCTGAATTCATTGATCAGTTATAGAAGGCTTCTGGTGGAGTCTGCCGAGTTTTCCATGCAGAGTATCATGTCATCTGCAAAAAGTGAAAGTTTGACTTCTTCTTTGCCAATTCTGATGTTTTATATTTCTTTTAGTTTTCTGATTGCTTATGCTATGACTTCCAGTACTATGTTAATCAACAGTGGTGAGAGTGGACACCCCTGTCGTGTTCCTGATCTTAAGGCGGAAAGCACTCAGTTATTCCCCATTGAGGATGATATTAGCTGTGGGCTTTTCATAAACTGCTTTTATAATGTTTACGTAAGTTCCTTCTATTCCGACTTTCTCAAGGGTTTTTATTAGGAAAGGGTGCTGTACTTTGTCAAATGCTTTTTCTGCATCTACCAACAGGATAGTATGGTTTTTATTCTTTTTTTTCTTAATCTGATGGATCACATTGTTGAATTTGTGAATATTGAACCAGCCCTGTAACACAGGAATGAATCCCACTTGATCATGTTGGATAGTTCTTTTTATATGCGGTTGAATTCAATTTGCTAGCATCTTCTTGAGTATTTTTGCATCTGTCTTCATTAAGGATATTGGTCTGTAGTTGTCTTTTTTTGCTAGGTCTCTGGTTTGAGATCAAAGTGATGCTGGCTTCGTAGAATGAGTTTGGAAGTTTTCCATCTATTTCTATTTTTTGGAATAGTTTAAGAAGAATGGGTATTAGCTCTGCTTCAAATGTCTGGTAGAATTCCCCTGGGTACCCGTCTGGCCCTGGGCTCTTATTGATTGGGAGATATTTGGTAACAGATTCGATTTCCTCCCTGGTTATCGGTCTATTCATGCTTTCTATCTATTCCCATTTGAATTTTGGCAGTGCATGTGCATTAAGGAATTTGCCCATTTCTTCTAGGTTGTCCAGTTTGTTGGCATATAATTTTTCATAGTAATCTCTAATGGTTGCTTGTATTTTAATGGGATTCGTTGTGATACTTTTTTATTCATGATTTTGTCTATCTGGGTGCTCTCTCTTATCTTTCTGAGGAGTCTGGCTAGAGGTTTCTCAATTTTGTTTATTTTTCAAAGAACCAACTCTTGGTTTCATTGATCTGCTCAACCTTTTTTATTTTAATTCTATATTGTTTATTTATTCCCTGATCTTTATTATTTATTTTCTTCTGCTGGGTTTGGGGTGCTCTTGCTGCTTCACTTCTAGTTCCAGTTGATGCTCCGTTAGGTTTTGAATTTACGCTTTTTATAGGTTGTTGAAATTCGCCTGGATTGCAACATACTTTCCTTTTAGGACTGCCTTTGCTGTGTCCCAGATACTTTGGATTGTTGTATTTTCATTCTCATTTGCTTCCATATATTTTTTAATTTCTTCTCTAATTGCCTGATTAGCCCAATCATTCTTTAGTAGGGTGGTTCTTAACCTCCACATTTTTGGAGGTGTTTCAGACTTTTTCCTGTGGTTAATTTCAAGTTTCATAGCATTGTGATCTGAAAGTGTGCATGGTATGATCTCTATTCATTTATATTTGTGGAGGGCTGCTTTATGCCCCAGTATGTGATCTATCTTGGAGAATGTGCCATGTGCACTCAAAAACAAGGGGAATTTCCTATCTTCAGGATGCAGAGTTCTAAATATATCTATTGAATTCCATCTGTTCCAATGTATCGTTCAGGTCCATTGCTTCTTTAGTGATTTTCTGTCTGGATTATCTATCCATTGCTGTCCGTGGAGTATTAAAATCCCCTACAAGTAGCACATAAGATTGTTTCTGTCTGTGATTAATTGTTTTATGTATTTGGGCACTCCTGAATTTGGTGCATAGGTATTTATAATTGTTAGCTCTTCCTGATGGAGAGATCCAATAATTATATATAATGTCTTTCTTCATCTCTTGTTACTGCCTTTACTTTAAAGTCCAGTTTGTCTGAAATAAGTATGGCTACTCAGCCTTTCTTTTGGCTTCCAGTCACATGATAGATATTTCTCCATCCCTTTACTTTCTACCTGAAGGTATGTTCAGGCCTAAAATGAGTCTCTTGTAGACAGCAAATAGATGAATTTTGTTTTTTTATCCATTCTGCTACCCTGTTTTGTTTGGTGGGAGCATTCAGTCCATTTACATTGTGTTATTATTGAAAAATGTGGGTTTAGAGTCATTGTTTTCTCCACTGAATTCATGTTTATAGTGAAATCTCTGGCACCTTGTATTCTTTGCGATCTTTCCCTCATAGAATCCCTCTTAGGATTTCTTGTAGGGCTGGGTTGGTGGTCATGAATGCTCTCAATTTTTGTTTATTTGGGAACACTTTTATCTCTCCTTCTATTTTCAATGACAGGCTTGCTGGATAAAGGATTCTTGGCTGCATGTTTTTTCTGCTCATCACATTGAAGATTTCCTGCCATTCCTTCCTGGCCTGCCAGGTTTCATTAGATACGTCTATAACCACTCTGATAGGTTTCCCTTTGTATGTGAGGGCCCTTTTCTCCCTAGCTGCTTTCAGAATTCTCTCTTTATCTTTATATTTTGCCAGTTTCACTATGATATGTCATGCTGAAATTCGATTCAAATTACATCTTTAATGGGTTTTTTGTGCCTCTTAAATTTGAGAGTCTATTTTTTCCCCAGATTTGGTAAATTCTCAGTTATAATTTGGTCTAGTATTCCTCCAGGACCTTTCTCTCTGTCTTCCTCTTCAGGAATTCCTATGATATGGATGTTGTTCCGTTTGATTGTATCACTCAGATATCGAAGTCTCCTTTCCTGCTCCTGGATTAATTTCTCTCTCTTTTTTTCAGCTTCCTCTTTTGTTATACTATATCTTCTAATTCACCTATTCCTCTCTCTGCCTCGTCAATCTTTGAGGTGGCTGCCTCCATTTTGTTGTTCACGTCATTTATAGCCTTTTTTTTTTTAACTCATCACGACTATTTTCAAAGTGCCTGTCATTGTTTCAGTTGCTTCTTTGAAGCTTTTTTCAACCCCATTGATTAATTTTATGGCAAGTTTTTTTTTAAATTCTTGATCCAGTATATTGTCTAGATCTGCCTTGAGCAGTTCTGTGGCTGTGACTTTTTCTTATAGGTTCTTCAGGGGAGAGTTCTTTCGTTTTTACATTTTTGCTAGTTTTCTGTGTCTTGTCAGCTTTAAAAAGCTCGTTGTGCACTGTGCACCTGTTAATATTTCTCTGTTAACGGAGGCTTATTGACTGTCCAGGGCCTGTCATTTCAGGAATGATTCTTTTAATGGTGTCTCTCAGTTTCTTTTGTGGTGCCTTTGAATATTTTATTTCCCTACTCAGTGATATTTGGGACTCCCAGACATGTACACTTTGGCTTGTTTCTTGGTGTAGCCCTAAGAAGGAAGACAGACAGACAAACACAGAGGGAACAGAAGCACAGAAACACACAGACAAATCAAACAAACAAATTAATTAAAAGGGGAAAGGAAAGAAGGAAAATGGAGAGAAAAGAGATGAAAAGAAGAGAAACAAAAAATAATAAAAGGAGTCAGAGACAACAAAGGACAATGGACAGTCTAAAAGTGTATGACCAGTTGAGGAGAGAGATAAGGATGAGATACAGGGGAATATATCTGGATTTCAAGTAAGAAAAAAAAAGAGAGAGAGAGGATAAAGGAGAATAAGGAGTAAAAGTTTTTTTAAATATTTAAGTAAAAAAGGTAATAATAATAAAAAGTAAGTACAAAAAAAGGAAAGAGGAAGAAAAGAAGAAAAAAGAAGAAGCAGCAGCTCCCTATTGTGGATAGGTGTGGTTTAGTGTGGTAGGTCTCAGATGCTGCTCTCAGAGTCTCAGCCTTGGTGGTTGCAGAGAGTAAAACAGGCACGCCAAACTCTGCTGGAACTAGGTACTGTAGGTCACTCTAATGTGTCCGATCTCCTTGTGCTGCAGCTGAGCCAAGGTGTATTTTCCAGGCTGGCCTCAGTTCAAAGTCCCAGTCCATGTATTTTTATGCTCCCATAGATGAGATGTACTTGCTTTGGCGGCTGTCCTCTTAGCGAGAGTGATCAGTTTCTTTTGGTTCAGGCCACGATTTCGGATGCTGCTGCCTGAGGCCAGGTGCGTAGCAGGAGGTGAAGTACACGCCCTCACTGACACCTTGTGGACTCTCAGCCTCCAGTCAGGATCGCCATCGCGTTGGGGGAGGGATGTGAGATTCGCGCTTCTGCTGCCCAAGGAGCTGGGTGCTGCTGGAAATGAGCTGCACACTCCTGCAGGCAGAGCACTGCCGCAGCCTCCACCACCACCAACTCCCTGCTGGGATCACATTGGGGTGGTGGCCTGTTTTTCCCTGTTGACACTTGGGATTCGGGAATCGTGCGGCCAATGCTGGAAGTGAGATGCACCGTGGAAATGAGATGCATGCTCCCTCTCCAGTAGCCGAGGTCGAAGTGAGTGCCCCTGGGGCCGCTGCCGCTGCCCCGGCCACTGACTCCCTCCCAAGATGGTGCAGGGCTGGAAGCTGTTCTTTCCCTTGTGCCACCCAGGTTCAGGATTCGCGCTGCCCAGCAGTTATCTATGGAGTGAGAGTTTCTGTCTCCGAGCACTGTTAAATGTTCTTTATCTCTTCCCCAGAGACAGTACTATGAGCGTGTTCAGTTTCTCTACCTCTTCCCGTTGTGTCTCGGGTTCCACGCGCTTGCCCCGTGTTGGGCTGGGGCTCCCACCTCCCCTGCCCCGGCCTATTTTCCAATCTCCCCAGTTCGCACTCACTCACTCAGGTATCTTTGAGGTTGTCTTCTTTCTGGATTCCGTAACTCCTTCCGCTCTTGCAGATGAGAGTAATGTCCTTCTCAGTTTGATAGATGGGGCAGACAAAGTTTACAGAGCTCCTTTTTTCTCCGTCATCTTGGCTCCTCCTCTGTAAACTTCTTATTTGAGAACATGAATAACATGGTGCTCAGTTCAGTTCTCTTTTTATTTCTAATATCTACATTTTCTGTTTATTTAGATGTTTCCTTATTATGAAATGTTGACCAGTCACATTGGTCTGGTTTCTGATAGCTATAAATGTGCCATATAAGTACAAAAACAATATGCAAAGGAAAACTAAAATGTATGCATTAGGAAAATTTTGCATTATTTTTAAAAATACAGCAATTGGGAGAAAGAAGATTCATGGGACCTTTTATTTTTTATTTTTTTATTTATTTTTGAGAGACAGAGACAGAGTGTGAGTGGAGGAGGAATGGAGAGAAGACCCAGAATCCAAAGCAGGCTCCAGTCTCTCAGCTGTCAGCACAGAGTCTGATGCAGGGCTCGAACCCATGAATCATGAGATCATGACCTGACCTGAAGTATGATGATCAACATACTGAGCCACCCAGGCACCCCTCATGAGACCTTTTAAAACAATAGGACCTACTGAATCAGAAATAAAAAGACAAAATATACTGAACTCCAGATTATAGACGTTTCAAAATGGAATGCTATCATTACCGTCCACTAGTTTATAAGAGCTACCTTTGCCATCATCACAGCAACATATCTATCTCAGAATAAGAAATTGATCTTATTATTCATACTTGGAGGAAAATACTAGACCAGACAACCCTTTCAAGGTTAGATTCTAAGACATAATCATCTCAAAACTAAGAGTATTATCATAGTGACAAGTATAAACTGTAGAATTTAAGATTACATTCAAAATATTTGCTGAATGATTTCTATAGTTATGGGTCTGAATTTTGTTCACCTGTTTGTTCAGTTGTTTTAAAATCCATTCTGTAAGTTATCCCTTTGTGATAACGAAATGACATAAAATTGTCAAATTCAAAATTGTTCATATGCCAGCTAGTAACCTAGTGGCTCCATGGAATAGCATACAGTGAGTGTAGAAAACATTAAAAACATTTTTTGAAACATTTACTTATTTTTGAGAGAGACACACACAGAGTGTGAGTGGGAGAGGGTCAGAGAGAGAGGGAGACACAGAATCAGAAGCAGGCTCCAGGCTCTTACCTGTCAGCACAGAGTCTGATGTGGGGCTCATACCCACGTGCCGTGAGATCATGACCTAAGTTGAAGTTGGCCACTTAACCGACTGAGCTACCCAGGTGCCCCTAGAAAACATTTAATAAGAGCTAAATTGGGGGGCCTGGGTGGCTCAGTCGGTTAAGCCTCCGACTTCGGCTCAGGTCAGATCTCACGTTCGTGGGTTCAAGCCCTGCATCAGGCTCTGTGCTAACGGCTAGCTCAGAACCTGGAGCCTGTTTCCCGTTCTGTGTCTCCTCTCTCTGCGCCTCCCCCTCTCATGCTCTGTCTCTCTCTGTATCAAAAATAAATAAAACGTTAAAAAAAGAGCTAAATTATCCTCTTTTTATTAAACATACAGTTTCTAATGTGCAACTCAATATCATGGAAAAGACAGTAAAAGTCATAGGATCTTGATTCTAGTCTTGTCCTCTTTTGATTGTATGATCTTCCTGGGAATTTTGAGTCAAATCCCTTAGGCTTCCTGATGTAGAGACCCTGTAATTATTATATAATGTCCTTCTTCATCTTTTGTTACTGCCTTTATTTTCAAGTTCAGTTTATCCGATATAAGAATGGCTACTCCAGCTTTCTTTTGGCATCCAGTCACATGGTAGATATTTCTCCATTACCTTACTTTCAATCTGAAGGTGTCTTCAGATCTAAGGTGACTCTCTTATAGACAGCAAATAGATGGATTTTTTCCATTCTGCTACCCAGTGTCGTTTGATTGGAGCATTTAGTCCATTTACATTCAGTGTTATTATTGAAAAATGTGTGTTTAGATTCATTGTGTTCTCTTTATAGTTCATGCTTGTATTGATGTCTCTGGTGTCATATATTCCTTGCTACATTTCTCTAATAGAGTCCCTCTTAGGATTTCTTGAAGACAGCCTCTTTAGCAGGTGGTGCTGGGAGAGGTGGACAGCAACATGGAGAAAAATGAAACTAGACCCCATTTTTACACCATTCACAAAATAAATTCAAAATGGGTGAAGGACCTGAATATGAGATAGAAAACCATCAAAACACTAGAGGAAAAAGCAGGAAATAGCCTCCTTGACCTCAATTGCAGCAATATCCTACTTGACCCATCCCCAAAGACAAGGGAATCAAAAATAAACATGAACTATTGGGACCTTATCAAGATTAAAAGCTTCTGCACTGCAAAGGGAATAATAAAAAAAAACTAATAGGCAACCAACAGAATGGGAAAAGATAGTTGCAAATGGCACATCAGATAAAGGACTAGTATCCAAAATCTACAAGTAACTCACAAAACTCCATACCTGAAAAACCAATAATCCAGTGAAGAAATGGGCAGAAGACTTGAACAGACAGTTCTCCAAAGGGGACGTCCAGATGGTCAATAGGCACATGAAATGATGCTCAGCATCATTCAGCATCAGGGAAATACAAATCAAAACCACACTGAGATACTACCTCACACCGGTCAGAGTGGCTAAAATGAACAAATCAAGAGACTATAGATGCTGGAGAGGATGTGGAGAAACGGGCACCCTTCTACACTGTTGGTGGGTATGTAATCTGGAACTGCTCTGGAAAACAGTGTGGAGGTTCCTCAAAGCACTATTAGTAGAACTCCCCTATGACCCAGCAATAGCACTGCTGGGGATCTACTAAGGGATACAGAAGTGCTGATGTGTAGGCGCACATGTACCCCAATGTTCATAGCGGCACTTTCAATAGCCAAATCATGGAAAGAGCCTAAATGTCCAGCACCTGATGAATGGGTCAAGAAGATTTGTATATATATATACAATGGAATACTATATGGCAATGAGAAAGAATGAAATCTTTGTAGCAAAATGGATTGTCCTGGAGGGAGTCATGCTAAGCAAAATAAGTCAGGCAGAGAAGGACATATACCATATGTTGTCACTCATAGGTCTAGGAGAAATCTAACTGGGGACCATGGGTAAAGGAAAGGAGGGGAAAAGAGTTGGGGAGAGGGAGTGAGGCAAATCATGAGAGACCTTTGAATCCTGAGAACAAACTGAGGGCTAAAGAGGGGAAGGGGGTGTGATGGTCATAGCGGTATTTGTGGGGAAGAGCACTGGGTGTTACATTGAAACCAACTTGGTAACAAACTACTATAAAAATAATAATACATGTAAACATTAAAAAAATAAAAGAAAAGAAAGAAGACCCATAGGAGGCTGGTATGAAAAAATGAGATATTTTTTTAGATAAGTAAAAATGCTTCAGACGAGGATTTAATTTATAATATACCAAAGAAGGAAAGTAATTTTGTTATGAGAAGAGAATGAAAACTAATGGATGCTAAAAGGTGGCAATATTTACTACTTGCCTTTTAACTACTGTTTCAGTTTTAACTACATATGCCATATATACTCCATTTAATAATTAAAAACACATAGCCATATATAAAAAAATGCTTAATGGTTTCTTCTTTCCCAAGCGTTTCCCTTTCCCTGCTATCCTAAACTAACAATTGATAATAGTTTCTTGTACACCTCTATATTCTGTCCTATGGCTGCCAGCTATATATACTCATTTTCTTGGTTTATTTTTAAATTAGTTAATTAATTTTAGAGAGAGAGATTGTGTGTGTGAGTGGGGGAGAGAGATAGAGGGAAAGAGAGAGACAGAGAGAATCCCAAGCAGGCACTACACTCAGCATGGAGCCCAACACAGGGCTTGATCCCACAACCCTGGGATCATGATCTGAGTCAAAATCAAGAGTGAGATGTTCAATCTAATGATCCATCCAGGTGCTCCATAGTTTATTTTTTTCTAATATGATGAGGCCATTAATATTTTTTCTAATACTTCCTTTTCTTTTACTCAAGATGTTCTGAATATCACTTTGGGTAAATCCATAGGATAGTTATACTGTGTCTTGCAAAAATTATTATATTTCCTTGAAGTGCCTTCCTGGTACTATTTAGTGGGTGAGTAGTAGAGGTTAATGTAGAATGTGGCTGAAAGAATTCTGACATTAGCAAAATAGGTCATGACTTTCTTACCAATGTTAACAAATGTATCTGATGGTAACAAATGTTTAATGTGATTTTTTATTTTTGGCCCATCACAGACAGCATGGGTGTGGCAATGTAGAAATGCTCATATTTTATGCTGTTCTCTATCAGCAAGATAGAAACTGCTATTTTTATTTGAAATGAAAATTCCAAAGATGATATTTTAAGTGTATGAAGAATTTCAGTGATACAAAAGTGGAATGGTTTGAATAGATCTCCAATGTGGAGGCTTTTCTTTCTACTTACTTACTTTCTTTTTTTTTATAAAGGAGGGGAATACTGAATAATAGCACAATATATTGAAAGAGCATCTGTGATTGAACGTGAAATTCAAATTGCTGAGAAACTGTAAGTGCATGAATCATAGAAACATAATTTGGAAAACAGAAGGGGAGCCTTTGGAAAAGGGCTAATACAATTTGAATGCTGTATAGTACATGATTGGTCTCCCACTAAATGGAACACATTTTAGATATGAAAGCCTAGACAATGAATGAAATTGACTTTGCAATTACAAATGATATGGCATTCTTATCTATGACTTTTAAATGAATAGCAACTGATTATACCTATGGATTTCACTCTTAAGAACAGTAATATAACTTTGTAATATTTGAAAGAACTTATATTCCAAACATGTATGGTTAGAAATGAAACCTAAAAAAATTATCAAATAGAATTACAAATGTAATAGAAAGCAAGAAAAAAAACCTTGTTTTTAAGTCCTTTATATAGCCTATATTTTCTTCTTTAGTTCTAACAATTAAGTTTTTAGATTTACCCTTGACAAACCAATTAAATTTACTATTAAGAAACTGATCATGAGATCGAAGTATTTAATACCTTCATCATCAGCAATAAAGCTCTAATTATCACATGATTATAAAGATGCCACAATACTAACAGACCCACACAAAAGTATGAAAACAATTCACAGTTTATATGAATAAATAAATCACAATATCTATAATAAACAGAAAAACATAAAAATTATTGGTGATTCTAGAAAGATCAAGAAGGGAAAATCATGACTATTTCAATAGCACTTCATTTATGCATTTGCTCAACCAACCAAGTAAGGAATAAATGTTAGCTGCTATGAAAAATTTTTTAAAAATGCATTGCTTCTGACTTCAAGAGGTTGAAAATTAATAGGAAAAAATAACTACATAAAAACATGCAATAAGTATAATAAATTATGGAATGCAAGTACCATGGAGACTGAGGTACAAATAAAATTTCCAGAAGAGGAAAATATTACTTCCAGCTTGTTGAAGTTGGCCTCTTTGGGAAGCAGACTCTGAGACAAAGATTAGCATGTTGGAATTTTATTAAGACATTCTTTCAGAACTTATACCTTTTAGGTGAAAGGAAGGAGATGAGATTGGGCAGAGATGATGGATGTTAATTAGGGTTATCATAGAGATCATTTTGCAATATATACAAACATCAAATCATTATGTTGTACCCTTGAAACTAATATAATGTTATATGTTAATTGTACTGCAATTTAAAAAAAAAGGAGATGTTGGACTGCAAAAGTTATTCTCAGAATAAAAGTCTCAGTTAACCTCACAGTGTTCTGTGAAACTAGAATGACCCTTCATAATTGTTCTGGGTTTGGATGAGGGGAATGGGCATTTATATCTCCCTATCTACAAGTCATTGGATGCAGGGGCATGCCCTTATGTGACTGGACTCTCGGATGAAAGTAATTCCTGGATATGAATATCAGCCAGCGGTACTTCTAGTAGTCATGGGTTGGAAAGTGGGGGAATTTGGGAGCACACTAAAATATCCACTATACAACCAACGAGGTCAGAGTATTAGAACTCTGAGGAACTTTATTAATTATTAATTATCTCATCCAACCTAATTATTTTTACCTGATAAAGCAGAGAGTTTAAATTATTTGTACAAGGTCACAGAGCTGGAGATAAAATTAAAGCTATAACTTATTCGATAATTCTTTCCCTTATTTATTCTGACACATCTAAAGATTTCTTATGCAAAGAGGTAAAACAAGCAAAAGCAAACAAAATAAAAATAAATAGCAAAACAAAAATTAAGGTGAGACATTCCACTCTTTGGAAAACAACAAGAACACTGTATCTGAATTTAAGTTAATAGTTGCTTTATTAGTAAACCCCACGTAAATACATCTTAAGTTTAAACAAAAATTTCCATAAGTGTATCTAGCAATTCAATATATTAGTAAAATGCTAGGAGTTGAAGAGTAAGAGGATAATGCATACAACCACCATTGATTTCAGGCACCAGCATTTAACTTTAGATTTCTTCTTCATGAGAAGCCCATTGTTTCTGGCTCAGGGAGGAGAAAAGAAAACACTTAACAGTCAGAGAGAGTGCTATAAACTCTTATTTGTGTTATTCCTCTCAATTCTCTAGACCTAGTCCCCCAGAAATCTCATGGTAGTGGCCAAAACCACCCAGTGGGAGTTCACAGAAGTCAAAAGTAAGAAGGAGGAACACATTCTCTTAAAACGTTCTGGATTTTTCTCCCTCATTGTTCACTGCTTGGCTCTAGAAATAAGTGCTGTTGCAGAGGTATGTGGAAGAGTGGGGCAAATAATGCCCCAGACTTTTGAACACAAGACCAAAATGGTGAGCCTCAGTAAATCATTAAGTTCCAAGAATAGTCTATTATATTTCTCTCATATTTACCATTTCTACTGCTATATCCTCATTTGTAATGTTCCAGAGTTTTATTTGATTTCATTTTCTTTTGGTCTGAATAAATTTCATTAACAGTTCTTCTTAAAAAGGTATTCTGATAATGAATTTATTTTAGCTTCACTTCATCTGAGATTGCTTTATTTCACCTTTATTCCTGACAATAGAATTTGAACTGACAGTTCTTTTCTTTTAATACATTGAAAAATATGCCACTTCCCTGTGACTCCCATGTTTGGTGATGAGAAATCCAGTTACAATCATCAGTCATTGTATTAGTTTGCTAGGATTACCATGATAAGGTACCATAGACCAAATGGTTTAAACAGCAGAAATTTATTTTCTCACAATTCTGGGGGCTATACTTCTCAGATCAAGGTCTTGGCAGGGTTCTATTCTTCTGAGGCCTTTCTCCTTGGCTTGTAGATCACCATCTTCTCCCTGTGTCTTCACACGGTCTTTCCTCTTAATGTGTCTGTAACCTCTTCTTATTTAGGGACCCCAGTCATATTGGGGTAGAGACTACCCATATGACTTCATTTTACCTATTTCTCTAAAGACCTTATCTCTGAATGGGGTCATATTCTTAAGTACTAGGGGTTAGGACTTTTATATATAAATTTGTTGGGAAACAGAGTTCAGTATAGTATGTTCATTTATGAAAATGCATAATTTTTACCAGGCTTCTTAAATTTTTTTTGGTCTTTAGTTTTCAACAGTCTAATTTTGATGTTTGGCTTTGATTTCTTTTAGTTTGTTCTGTAGCTTACTTTTACTAAGATTGTTAAATATACTTGGATATGCCCCATTTGTGAACTACTCTGGTTAGTTTGGGACTTGGGTTGTAGTCTATTTGTCTTTTCAGGTCTCAAAGTCTTTGATATTCTGAATAGGGTCTAATGCATACATGTGTGGCTCAGAGATGAGCCCAGGGTTGGATTAGTATTTTAATGGGGTCACTTTTCCAGCTTTCTCCCTCTCTGTACTATTATTGGAACTCTGTCTGTACAGCCTGCTCTTTTGGTGGGGTACTAGAAGCTCCCTCAAGCTCAGCTGACTTCCTCAGTGTCCTCTTTGTCCAAACTTCTTTCGTTGAGCAGATAACTTTTATCCTGCTCTGTTAGGCACAGGGCAGATAAACAAGTCTGCTACCTAAATAGACATCCAACTGGGCAATTAGTTCCTACTTTCTGCTTCTGTTAGGCAGCCCTAATGGACCACTATATTTGGCTTTAGAATTTGGTAGGGTAACTCTTCTCTTCCCCCATGACAGGAACAAGAAAAACTGTTGAAGTCTATTCATAAATTGAGCTTTGATTATTTTGCCTTCTTTAGACATTTAAAAATAAACTTAGAAAATGGAATGAGCTAGAGTGGTAGTTTACAGTAGCAGGCAGTTTCACAATCTCAGGTCAACATGTTCAACTCATCATGCTTTTAAACGGGCATGTGTGAATTTTTAAGAAATAGTGTTAGGGGAATGCCTCGGTCACGCAGTTGATTGAGTGAGTGTCCAGCTCCTGCTTTTGGCTCAGGTCATGATCCCAGGGTCATGGTATCAAGCCCTGAGTAGAGCTCCATGCGAGGATAGAGTCTGCTTTGGGATTCACTTTGCTCTTCCTTTGCTCCTGTCCCCAAATTGTGCTCTCTCTCTCTCTCTAAAATAAAAAAAAAATAATAAAAAATAGTGTCAGGAAAATTGGCTAATCATTTCAGAAAGAATTTGGAATTGTATGTATGTCGCAATCTATATCAAATTATACTTCTTATTTATTTAAAATGTAAATACAAGAGTGAAATGATTAGGACTAGGGATTGGCCTCTTAAAATATAAAGTATATAGAGAGAAAATTTATCATAACAACATATGTTCCTTAAGGAAAATACAAACAAAAAGAAAAAGAAAAATGTATTATTAAAAATGTGTAATTCCACAATACAAAGATAATGGGCTATTGATGTTGTGGAGTATATCCTTCCTTGCTTCCAGTTTCTTTTCCTCTCTATCTGTGTCTCTCTTTCTTTTTATCATAATATGTTGAATCTGCTTTTGTTATCAGCAACATCCCACCAGCATCTTTAAGAAGCTCAGTGCATTTCTTTTAATATTTGCATAATAATCAATTTCATATCTGTAACAAATTTTGCTTGAGTTGGTAGGTAATTAGGTTCTATTTTTTTACAATTAAAACCCACAGAGTAAAGAATATTCTTATCGGTAGGACAAATTTTTAGAAGAAAAATTGCTGCTTCAAAGGAAACATTTTAAAGAATTTTTGTTTTTTTTTTTTTGTACCAAGTTGACCTTCAAGATATGTACAGAGTTTACACACTTAGTAATGATGAATGAAAGTTACTGTTTCTTGGGGCAACTGGGTGGCTCAGTCGGTTAAGCGTCTGGCTTCAGCTTAGATCATGATCTCACGGTTTGTGGGTTTGAGCCCTGCGTCAGGCTCTGTGCTGACAGCTAGCTCAGAGCCTGGAGTCTGCTTCTGATTCTGTGTCTCCCTCTCTCTCTGACCATGCCCTGCTTGTGCTGTCTCTCTGTCTCTCATAAAACAAAAGTTACTGTTTCTTCATTATTGCCAGCAATTAAAACCAATATTTCTGTCCATCTTTGTTAATATGATATCCAAAAGTTAAAACCTTATATTTTTATTTTATCTAATTTCTAATGATGTTGAATATTTAAAGTTTATTTATTTTTTATTTAAATAATGTATTACCAAGTTGGTTTCCATATAACACCCAGTGCTCTTCCCCACAAGTGCCCCCCTCCACGACCATTACCCTCCTTCCCCTTCCCCCTCCCTACTCAGTCCTCAGTTTGTTCTCAGCATTCAAGAATCTCTCATGATTTGCCTCACTCCCTCTCCCCAACTCTTTCCCCCCCTTACCCTTCCCATGGTCCCCTATTAGGTTTCTCCTGCTAGATCCATGAGTGAACACATATAGTATCTTTTCTTGTCTGTCGACTTATTTCACTTGGCATGACTCTCTCCAGGTCCATCCATTTTGCTACAAATAACCATATTTCATTTTTCTCATTTCCATGTAGTATTTAATTGTATATATATATCATATATATCATATATACCACATCTTTTTGATCCATTCATCCATTGCTGGATATCTAGGCTTTTTCCATGATTTGGCTATTGTTGAAAGTGAGTGCCGCTATGAACATTGGGGTACATGTGCCCCTATGCATCAGCACTTCTGTATCCATTGGGTAAATCCCCAGCAGTGCTATTGCTGGGTCACAGAGGAGTTCTATTGATAGTTTTTTGAGGAACCTTCACACTGTTTTCCAGAGCAGCTGTACCAGTTTACAATCCCACCAACAGTGTAGGAGGGTGCCCATCTCTCCACACACTCGCCAGCTATCTATAGTCTCTTGATTTGTTCATTTTAGCCACTCTGACTGGCGTGAGGTGATATCTCAGTGTGGTTTTGGTTTGTATTTCTCTGATGCTGAGTGACGCTGAGCATCATTTCATGTGCCTGCAGGCCATCTGGATGTCCTCTTTGGAGAAGTGTCTATTCAAGTCTTCTGCCCATTTCTTCACTGGATTATTGGTTTTACGGGTATGGAGTTTGGTGTGTTCCTTGTAAATTTTGGATACTACCCCTTTATCTGATACACCATTTGCAACTATCTTTTCCCATTCTGTCGGTTGCCTGTTAGTTTTTTTGGTTGTTTCCTTTGCAGTGCAGAAGCTTTTAATCTTGATGAGGTCCCAATAGTTCATGTTTGGTTTTGATTCCCTGGCCTTTGGGGATGTGTCGAGTAGGGAATTGCTATGATTGAGGTCAAGGAGGCTATTTCCTTCTTTCTCTTCTAATGTCTTGATGGTTTCCTGTCTCACATTCAGGTTCTTCAGCCATTTTGAATTTATTTTTGTGAATGGTGTAAGAAAGTGATCTAGTTTCATTCTTCTCCATGTTGCTGTCCAGCTCTCCCAGCACCACCTGTTGAAGAGGCTGTCTTTTTTTCATTGGATACTCTTTCCTACTTTGTCAAAGATTAATTGGCCATACAATTGTGGGACCAGTTCTGGGTTCTCTATTCTATTCCATTGGTCTATGTGTCTGTTTTTATGCAAATACCATACTGTCTTGACGATGATAGCGTCATAGTAAAGGCTAAAGTACAGGATTGTGATGCCTCCTGTTTTGATTTTCTTCCTCAATATTACTTTGGCTACTCGGGGATTTTTGTGGTTCCATACAAATTTTATGATAATTTTCTCTAGCTTTGAGAAGAATGCTGGTGCAACTTTTATGGGGGTTGCATTGAATGTTCAGATTGCTTTGGGTAATAATGACGTTTTAGCAATGTTTATTCTTCCAATCCATGAGCACGTAATGTTTCTCCATTTCTTTGTGTCTTCCTTAATTTTATTTCATAAACTTTCTATAGTTTTCATCATACAGGACTTTTACATCTGTGGATAGGTTTATTCCAAGGTATTTTATGGGTTTTTGTGCAATGGTGAGTGGGATCAGTTTCTTGATTTCTCTTTCTGTTGCTTTATTTTTGGTGTATAAAAATGCAACTGATTTCTGTACATTGATTTTGTACCCTGCGACTTTGTATTATTCATGGATCAGTTCTAGAAAGCTTCTGGTGGAATCTATCGGGTTTTCCATGTAAAGTACCATGTCATCTGTGGAAAGTGAAAGTTTGACTTTTTCTTTGCTAACTCTGATGCCTTTTATTTCCTTTAATTGTCTGATTGCTGATGGTAGGACTTCCACCACTATGTTAAACAACAGTTGTGAGAGTGGACATCCTCGTTGTCTTCCTGATCGCAGAGGAAAAGCTCTCAGTTTTTCCCCATTGAGTATCATATTAGCAGTGGGCTTTTCGTGAATGGCTTTTATGGTATTTAAGTAAGTTCCTTCTATTCCGACTTCTTCATGGGTTTTTCATAAGAAATGATTTGTCAAATGCTTTTTCTGCATCTATCAACAGTATCATATGGTTTTTCTCTTTTCTTTTGTTAATGTGATGTATCACATTGATGGATTTATGAATATTGAACCATCCCTGTAACTCAGGAATGAATCCCAGTTGATCATGATGGATAATTCTTTTTATGTGCTGCTGAATTCAATTTGCCAATATCTTGTTGAGTAGTTTTGCATCTGTATTCATTAAGGATTTTTGCCTGTAGTTCTCTTTTATTGTTGAGTCTCTGTCTGGTTTAGGAATCATGGTGATATTTGCTTCATAGAATGGGTCTGGAAGTCTTCCTTCCATTTCTATTTTTTTGAATAATTTGAGAAGGATGGGTGTTATCTGCTTTAAATGTCTGGTAAAACTCCCCTGGGAATTCATCAGGCCCTGGGCTTATAATCGTTGGGAGATTTTTGATAACTGATTCAATTTCGTCATTGGTTATGGGTCTGTTTAGATTTTCTATCTCCTCTTGTTTGAATTTGGTAGTGCATGTGTGTTTTAGGAATTTGTCCATTTCTTCTAGGTTGTCCAGTTTGTTGGCATATAATTTATCATAGTAATCTCTGATGATTGCTTATATTTCTGAGGGATCAGTTGTAATAGATTCATTTTCATTCATGATTTTGTCTATTTGGGTGTATTTTCTTTCTGAGGTACCTTTCTAGAAGTTTATCTATTTTGTTTATTTTTTCAAAAAACCAACTCTTGGTGTCATTGATTTTTTTCAACTGCTTTTTTGGATTCTATATTGTGTGTTTCTGCCCTGATCTTTATTAATCCTCTTCTTCTGCTGGGTTTGATGTGCTCTTGCTGCTCCCTTTCTAGTTTCCTTAGGTGCTCTGTTAGATATTGAGTTTGCACTTTTTCTAGTTTGTTGAAATAGGCCTGGATTGCAATAAACTTTCCTCCTAGGACTGCCTTTACTGCATCTCAGAGAGTTTGGATTGTTGTATTTTCATTTTCATTAGTTTCCATGTATTTTTAAATTTCCTAATTGCCTGATTCGCCCAATCATTCTTCAGTAAGGTGGCTTTTAACTTCCACATATCTGTAGGTTTTCCAGTCTTTTTCATGAGGTTGATTTCAAGTTTCATAGCATTGTAATCTGAAAGTGTGCATTGTATGATCTCAATTCATTTGTATTTATGGGGGGGCTGTTTTATGACCCCAGTATGTGATAAATGTTGGTGAATGTGCCATGGGCACTCAAGAAGAAAGTGAATTCCCTAGCTTCAGGATGCAGAGTTCTAAATATATCTATTAATTCCATCTGTTCCAGTGTGTCATTCAGATTCATGGTTTCTTTAGTGATTTTCTTTCTCGTTGACCTATCCATTGCTGTAAGTGGAGTATTAAAGTCCCCTACAATTAGCACATTCTTATCAATGAGATTGTTTTTGTTTGCAATTAGTTGTTTTATGTATTTGGGTGCTACCGAATTTGGGGCATAAATGTTTATAATTGTTAGGTCTTCCTGATGTAGAGACCCTCTATTTATTATATAATGTCTTTCTTCATCTTTTGTTACTGCCTTTACTTTCAGGTCCAGTTTATCCAATATAATTTTGGCCACTCCAGCTTTACTTTGGCATCCAGTGACATGGTAGATATTTCTCCATCCCCTTACTTTCAATCTGAAGGTGTCTTTAGGTCTATGGTGAGTCTCTTGTAGACAGCAAATAGATAGATTTTGGTTTTTTATCCGTTCAGCTACTCTGTGTCATTTGATTGAGGCATTCAGTCCATTTACATTCAGTGTTATTATTGAAAAATGTGTGTTTAGATTCATTGTGTTCTTTGTAGAGTTCATGTTTGTATTGATGTCTCTGGGTGCCTTATATTCCTTGCTACATTTCTCTTATAGAGTCCCTCTTAGGATTTATTATAGGGCTGGTTTGGTGGTGATGGATTCTCTTAATGTTTGTTTATTTGGGAACGCCTTTATCTCTCCTTCTATTTTGAATGACAGGCTCGCTGGATAAAGAATTCTTGGTTGCATATTTCTCCTCTTCATTACATTGAAGATTTCCTGCCTTACTTTTCTAGCTTGCCAAATTTTGGTAGGTAGGTTTGTATCCACTCTGATAGGTTTCATTTTGTATGCTATGGCCCTTTTATCCCTAGCTGCTTTCAGAATTCTCTCTGTATCCTTATATTTTGCCAGTTTCATTATCATGTATTGTGCTGAAGGTCAATTCAGGTTACGTCTTAGGGGAGTTTGATATGCCTTTTGAATTTCAATGTCTTTCTCTTTCCCCAGTTTGGAGAAATTTTCGTTTATAATGTGATCCAGCACCACCTCAGGACCTTTTTCTCTTTCTTCCTCTTCATTAACTCCTATGATATGTATATTGTTCCGTTTGATTTTATCACTCAAGTCTTGAATTCTCCTTTTGTGCTCTTGTGTCAATTTCTTTCTCTTTTTCTTGGCTTCCTCTTTTGCTCTGTGTCTCCTAATTCACCCTTTTTCCACTCTGCATCTACAGTCCGTGCATTGGCAGCCTCCATTTTATTATTCACTTCATTTATAGCCTTTTAAAAATAGTCTTGAGGTCTTTTTTATCTTTTTACATTTATCATGCCATGAATTCATAGGGAATGGGCTCCAGCAGCTCAGGCTCCTTTCCATTGGTTATCACAAAGTGTGCTTCCCTTGGTGAAGCAGGCTGGTGCTTCAGTCAGACCCAAGTACTCTTTTCCTTGGCTTCCTTCTTCTTCTTCTGATCATTTTCCTTCACGCGCTTCAGGAAGCTATCTCGGCCCTTTGAGTGCTTAATATGCTCAATACGGACATTAATTCTCTTAGCAAGAATCTTTCCCTTGACTTGCTTGTTCACGACAATGCCCACAGCATGCCGGGTGATGTGTAGACTCTCCCGGTCTTGCTGTGGTAACACTTGTGGGGCATCCTTTTCTGAAAGAGCCCATTTCCTTGATGTCCACAATATCACCTTTCTTGTAGATTCGCATGTATGTTGCCAAAGAACGACTCCATGTTTCCTAAAAGGCCTAGAGAACATGTAGCGAGTACCTCTCCTCTTTCCCTTTGTGTTGGTCATTTTGGCTAATTACTGGAAGATGGTGGTTTGGCCGAAAGGGGATTTATAGCCTTTTTTTTTTTTTTAACTCATCACAGCTATTTTGAAGATTCCTATTCTTTGTATCAATATCTTTTCTGACAGCTTCTATGCTTTTTTCAAGCCCATCAATTAATTTTATGATAATCATTGTAAAATCTTTTTCCATTATGTTGCTTGTGTCTGTTTCTCTCTCTCTCTCTCTCTCTCTCTCTCTCTCTCTCTCTTTTAAATGTTTTTACTTATTTTTGAGAGAGGGAGACAATGTGAGCAAGGGAAGGTCAGAGAGAGAAAGAGTCACAGGATCTGAAGACATGCTCCAGGCTCTGAGCTACTGTCAGCAAAGAGCCCAATGCGGGGCTTGAACCGACCAACCGTGAGATCATGACCTAAACCAAAGCTGGACTTAAATAGACTGAGCCACCCAGGTGCCCCCAGCTTGTGTCTGTTTCAAGCAGTTCTGTGCTGTGATTTCTTCCTGGAATTTCTTTAGAAGAGAGTTCTGTTGTTTCGTCATTTTGGCTAGCTTTCTGTCTCTTATCAGCTTTAAAAGCTCGTTCTGCACTGTGTGCCTGTTAGTATTGCTCTATTAAAGGAAGCTCTTTGACTGTCAAGGGCTTGTTTTTTTCAGGAAATGTTCTTTTAATGGTGTCTCTCGGTTTCTCTTGTTGTGCCTGGATACTACTCCATTTGCTGCCGGTATACTTTCTCCAGCCCCAGGTTGGTGAAGATCCCTACAAGCACTCGGACGGCCACCACCCCCACAGATGATGTAAAAGATCAGGCTGGTCTTGTGCTTTGTGAGGTCGTGCAGGGCGTTGTCCTTGTGCCGCGGGGGGGTGAGGGGGGCGGCTTGCGAGTGTTGAGCCCTAGTGGAGTGCCCTAGTTGGTGCTGGTGCTCTAGTTCAGTCTCTGCGCTTCTTAACTGTGTAGCAGACCCGGAAGCCACAAGTCCTGCAGCAGAAGATGAAGTCCGCCGAGCTGCAAAATTGAGTGGCGGGTCCCACTGGCCCATGACATCGAAGTAGCTCCTGCAGAAAACCCCTGCACCCTCATTGGCCTCCTCAGAGGCAGTCCCAGAGCTGTAGCCCTGTGCCGGCACCACCACTCCATCCTGCTGTGCCAGCTGCCACCCCGCTCACTCCTGCGCCTAGCACACGAGTGCGCACAGCTCGCTGAGCAATAAACAGAGGAGCAGCCCGAGGACTCAGCACATAGTGCCTTCCAGCCCCAGCTCGGCTGCTGCAGCCGCCTCTCGAGGCATAGCCGAAGCTGCCGAGGCAGCTGTCAGGGGCTGCCAGCTGCCGTGGAGGCCAATACAGGGAGCTGCATGGGGCGGTTGTGGTCAGCTGCTTCTGCTCTCTGCTCAGCCAGCGTTCGCCTCCAGCACACTATGCACCGAGGGTCCAGCCGGGGAGGAGAGCATCTGGCCGGGCAGGGGGAGGATGAGCGGGGAAAAGTGCCGCATGCAAGACTGCCCCACTATGGGGTGAGGCAGGGACTGGAAAGTAGAGGAGAGTTAGTCTATCCGCGCCTGCCCTCGGCCAGTGACTCCAGACTTGCCACCCTGAGCCGGCTTGCAGGATCCCTCTCAATTGTCCAGCTTGCCAAGTGCCTTATATGCAGTTTTGATATAAATATAATAAGTGTGTCATAATGCTCAAAGATACATCAAAATGTTAATTCTAGGTATTTCTATTTTGGGGGATCGTGAAGAAATTATTTATTCTATGAAATTTTAAAAATAGTTTTATTGATATACAATTCACCCATTTAAAGTACACAACTCAGTGATTTTTAAAATGTTCACAAGATATTGTGTATCCATTATCATTATCTAATTTATAACATTTCTACAACCCACAAGAGAAACTTCACATCTAGTAGCATTCACTCCCTAGTCTTAGGCAAACAATCTATTTTCTGTGACTATAGATTTGCCTATTCTGAACACTTTAAATAAATGGACTTACATAAAATGTGGTCTTTTGTGACTGGCTTCTTTTACTTAGCATGTCCTCAAGGTTTGTCCATATTATAGGATATGTCAGCACTTCATTTCTTTTCATGGCTGAATAGTAATCCATGATATGTTATACCACCTATTATTTATACATTCATCAGTTCATAGACATTTGGGTTCTTTTGGCTTTATGGCTATTATGAATAATGCTGTAATGAATATTAACTAGTTTTTGTGTAGATATTTGTTTTTAATTCTCTTGAGTATATACTTAGGAATGAAATTTTTAGGTCATATGGTAGCTCTATGTTAGACTTTTTGAGGAAATGCCAGACCATCTTTCAAAGTGACTGTACCATTTTACATTATCACCAGCAGTATATATGGGTTCTGATTTTTTCACACCCTTGCCAATGCCTTTTATCATTTTTTGTTTTCATTATAACCATCCTAGTGTGTGTGAAGTAGCATACTATTATGATATCTTTTAATAATACATTCAAATGCTTCTTTTTAAATAGAAAACCCCTATATAAGCAAAATATTATGACATGAGTACTCTGGAAACTGGAAATAAATACTGACCTGTGTTTACACAGTGTCCTGAGTCACTTCTGGGTAGGCAGACATTGAGCAATCTTAAAATGGACATGTTTATAGCCACAGATATGCAATTGTATGTGAGGGGAAATAATATCACAAATTCTAATGATATTTTTTGACTTTTCAAAAGGACGTGGGCTGTTCTTAAAATAATTTCTCATCATCTCTATTAGCATGTACCTTTTTATGAAAAACTTAATGTGCATTTTCAGAGATTTAGGATTATCATCAGTAATCTCATTTTAAACTTTTTTTTGCTTCCATCTTATTTTCATTACTTTCTTTAATTCACTTTATGCCCAGACCCGATATCTAGTATGTGAAGACCACAACTATATCACATCAAACATCTTTAAAGCAATTATCTTTGCCTTGCTTCCATTACCCCTAATTTGTAGAAAGGGGACAAAGTAGGGGGATTTATGATTCAGATTACCCAAATAGAGGAAATCCAAATATATATATTGGAATTGCTATCTAATTCAACGTGTTGTAATGAAATAGCTGAAATGGCCAATGCAAATATTCTTTCTTTCATTCTATTTTTCTTTCTTTCTTTACTTTTCTTTCTTTCTTTCTTCTTTCTCTTCTTTCTTTCATCTGTCTATCATCTGTAATAACTGGGGAATATTGACAATAGTGTAACTTCAGATTATAAATCAGTATAAATTGTATCAATCAGCATTTTGTTACTTGTGGTATATGCTGTCTATAAATTCATTTTAACTTTTTGAAATATAAATGAGAAAAAAAGAATGCATTTTCAAGGTTACTGTAGGTCTGTTTTATCTAATTGTGGCAACTTCCAAATCATCTTTAGGGAAAATAGTTTCTTCTCTTTAGGAAATACCCAAATAGGCTCCTTAATTATCAAATTTAAAGTAGGTACACCTCCAAATGCCTTTAGGGAGACTGTAAAGCTTTGGTAACCTGAATGTGATATTTGATAGTTCAGTTTTGTCATGTCAATTGCTGTGGATGCTTCAGATTATGTAGGATTTCATAGCTTGCTTTTTGAAAGAGAGATAAAAGTGGGGAAAATAATTTCCTGTGTGCACACAAATGGCAAGGGCTTTGACAGTTTATCTTCATGGAGAGAATGGTTCTTTGATAGTACTGGGAGACAAAACTCTGACATGGACACTGTAGTGGCAATGGAGAATCCTTCTGAGATGGCTTTAAGGTATGAAGACATTGCCTGAGGGGAATCAGTATAGGAAAGGAAACATAGTGCAGACCCTCCTAATGGATAGACTATAATGTGAGGCACTTCTCTAAGGACATGAAGAAATAATTGAGTAATAATGTGAAGGTGAAGGGATTTGGATGAGTCCCAACAAGCACAATGCTTTACAGCAGTGCTATCCAACAGAGATTTCAGTGATAAAGAAATGCCTGATACAATCTAATAACCATTAGACATAGGTGGCTATTGAATACTTGAAATGTGTTTGGCATGACTGAAGAGCCAATTTTTAAATTTAACTTAATTCTAATTATTTAAATTTAAATAGCTTTCTGTAGCTAATTGCTACTTATTGGACAGAGCAAGTCTGGAATAATAAAAATAAATGTAACATCATGCACCTAAAACTAGTAGAAACATGAATATTTCAGTTGAATTTTAAGATTGAGTCATAAATTGGATAGAAAATGCATCTTTATATTATAGTAATTGGTAAAAAATATTTTTAGAGTGTGTCATTCTCTACTGCTTATGGAATGAAATTCAAAATCTTTTGCTGACTATACAAGGTTTTCCCAAACTCAGTCCCTGGTCATTGCTCTAATCTTAAGTCCAACAATCTTCTAATACATATACCCTGTTGATGAATTAAAAAAAAAAAGGTTTAGAAAGACTTTTTATCCCCAGTTTTCTCTACTGAGAGGTGTTCTAATCTAGGCAGTGTGACTCCAGAGCTCTTAGTTTTATCACCATACCTGTTTCCTTATCTTCAAAGAAGTATGATAATGGTACCTACTTCATAAGGTTGCTTGAGGATTACATGAGATATTTATATGAAGAGCTTGACTTTTACCTGGTACAGAATAGTGCTCAATGAAAATTAGCTATTGTGAGGTGCCTGGGTGGTTCCATCGATTAAGCATTCAACTCTTGGCTTTGGCTCAGGTCATGATCTCATGCTTTGTGAGAAAGAGCTCCATGTTTGGCTCGGTGCTGACAGTACCGAGCCTGCTTGGGATTCTCTCTCTTTCTCTCTCTCTCTCTCTCTCTCCACTCCTCTTCTGCTCTTTCTCTCTCTGTTTCTGTCTCTCAAAATAAATAAGCTTTAAAAATAGGAAAATTAGCTATTGGTTTTGAGGCTACATTGGCATTGTGGCTTGTAATACTTATTGTCGTGACTAGTATTATAAAATTTACAGAGATCTCTAATAAAAATTAATTCATGAATTAGCTTTATACTGCTCTGGAAGAGTTCTGCAACCCCAAAGCCACCTGAATTATAAAGAAATAAAATGGCTTAGCAAAGTGCTCTGGCATTGAAATGATGTAATTTCAAAAAATACACTTTTACGTAAACCAAAAATAAAATAAATGAAGAAAAGTCAGTAACTAAAAAACATAATGAACTACAAAAGGAATTTTCAAACAGGATCATTCTTCATGCCTTATTATCACGGAAAACACAAAATGTAGAAAGGAGACAAAGGCATTTGCAAGAAGCCAGACAAGGTTATTCAGCTTGTATCAATCAGAGATACAATACCCTCACTATGCTCTTGAGTATGCATAGTAAAGTTATTATTTGTTTTTTAGATAGTATGTTCCCTAGTCACAAGAAACTACAACATAAATATAGGCTTTCCTATGAAATATAATTTAAGAATGCTGTCATCAGTTTGGGTATTCATCACTAAAATTTCTAAAATTAAAGAAAGGATTTAAGAAAAATGTAGTTTTCATTGAGAGGTTTTTGCTTATGGTAAGTATTGAGAAGGGAAAAGTATTTATAAAAGGTGAAAATATAAAAAGGGAATATGAACATCAATAGTTTCTAATATCCATTAATTATTTTGAATGTTCCATATATATCTTAGAAAACTGAGTCAATGCTTATGAGCTTGCTATATAAATATCGATTGTTTTAACAGTGTAATATAAAATCTAAAAACAAGATGTCCAGTAGATAAAATTTATTAAATAAATAAATAAATAAATAAATAAACAGAATCTGAAAACAAGATGCCTTACACGCATGTCATGATTTAATTCCACCAAGGCTTTTTACTTCTTTAACAATTGGTATAAGAAATTTTAATCTACCACCATACCACCCTGAATGGGGCAGATCTCATCTGATCTAGTAACTTTATTTCTCCCAGATCGAAGGAAAAAATAAAACAAACATTGCTAAGGTTTTCAGAGCTAGGCATAGAATACAAGAAACTCATTTAATTTGATGAAATTCCTTATGTTAATATTAGTTTTATATTTTTTCTGTATATTATAAAATACTATTATAGTTTGTGAATTTGATTTCAGTAGATTTGCAAGTAGATAGTATCAGATGAGCTATTTGATGCTCACTTTATTTTGTAACTTTTATTACTAAGGGTTTGGATTAAGCCAAGAGAATATTTCATATAATATTATCTGCCTTAAACTTTTGTTTATAATTTTTTAGAATGGAAAAACTGCCTAAAGTTTGCATAATAGTCCAGAATTCTAAAGCAAAATGAATGAAAAGAATCATTCTTGAGAGAATTTTGATATCCATATATTATTTAGAAGACTGAGGGAGCACCTGGGTGGTTCAGTCTGTTGAGCGTCCGACTTTGGCTCAGGTTGGTCTTGAGGTCTGTGAGTTTGAGCCCTGCATCTGGCCCTGGGCTGACAGCTCCGAGTCTGGAGCCTGCATAGGATTCTGTGTCCCCTCTCTCTCTGCCCCTCTCCCACTCATGCTCTGTCTCACAAGAATAAATAAATGTTGAAAAAAAATTTTTTAATTTAAAAATAAAATTCTGAAGCTATGAGTTTTTCTTTATCACCTTATTTTCTTTTTTGCAAAATTGCTCCCCAAGTCTTCCATAAGGCCTTGTAAGATAAATCAAGGGTAATCTAAAGGTAGTCAGTCAGTGGTTTTGAACTTTGGACTACTGTAACTGTAAATATAAGAAATTTGTTACAGTGATGCATTTAGATCAGGTCAAAAAGGTAACATGGTTGAATGTGTTTGTTTCTCTTTGCAGTTGTGTTATGTTGAATGTTTTTTTCTTTAAGCTTTCTGCTTCTATCACATTATATCAGTTGAAAGGATTCAAATTTTTCAGTACTGAAGGTCAGATACTACTAAGCACTAGACGTTTTTAACTTAACAGAGAAAGGAGAAAATATCCACGTTTAGTTCAGGCATTTGTGACCTCAGTTTAGACCCTTATGTTTATGTTAAATCCAAATGTGTTGAATCTAAAATCAAAACAATATACTTTGTTCTACTCCAGTTTAAAATAGGTTATGCTGGACCTGAGTTGCAATAGATTTTAATATGTGTATGATATCAGTCTACATTCTGCTAATAGGTTAATTAGCTTCTATTTTTCCTTACCACTACATCCAATAGACATTACTATTGTGGGAAATATACTCTTAATACAAGGCAACCTGCTTTTTGTTGTCATCATAAAAAGTGTGTAGTATGAGCATGCTGTGTACACAATCAGTCATTTTATTTTAGGGAAAAAAGGGAGGAAAGATGATAATTTGGTGCACAGACTCAAAGTCCTTGAGATATTATAACAGGGCACAATAATAGCCAACTGTTTAAAATTTTCTGTTATACTTGGGGTGCCTGGGTGGCTCAGTCGGTTAATCGTCCGGCTTCAGCTCAGGTCATGATCTCACGATGTGGGTTCGAGCCCCGCATCAGGCTCTGTGCTGACAGCTAGCTCAGAGCCTGAAGTCTGCTTCAGATTCTGTATCTCCCTCTCTCTTTGACCCTCCCCTGCTCACGCTGTCTCTCTCTGTCTCTCAAAAATAAATAAAAAACATAAAAAATTTAATAAAATTGTGTGTTATACTATATTAAAATTTTAGTTATCTACTGTTGGTTTGGATATTCTCTAAGATTCATAGTTAACATTCACAAGGAAACACCCAAGCATACAAATTAAAAAAAAATTAAAAAGTGCAACAGTACAAGTTGATTTCCCAAAGATGCAAAGAAAATAATTTTCTACCAATGAAGTATACCTTTATGCACTCTATTGAAAATTAAGCATAGTGTTACACATTCATTATACATTTTGTAACTCCACAAGTACAAAGAGTGGGTTAGAACTAAAATGTAAATCATGTGCTTGTTTTGGATTGCTTTATCTAATTCTTTGTACATATATTAGTCCCATTGTAAAATAGAGATGTGATTTTCCTTTCACAAGTCTAACTAAATCTTCACATTATGCAAATACACATCTGTTCAAAAAAAACAAAGCTAAAGAAACAATCACATTTACTATGAAACAACAAAGATTTCAAGGATATTGGAATATAATTTAGTTTTTGCTTTGTTTCAGCTGCATCAAGGTCTGAGGGTGATGCATTTTATTACTGTTCCCCAAACAATAAAACTTTCCTTTAGAGTGTATTGATCATAATATAAACAACATACCTAAAGATAGTTATTTTAAACAAATGAACCTGAAAGGCAAACTAAATATGTTTACATGTTAGAAACTTATAATAAGGGGAAAGCTAATATAAGAAACAAAGTTTGAGCATGTAACTAGTCACCAAACTATTTTATCAGTTCATACTGACATCAACAGTGGGTTCAATTATATGTGCTGTTCATTAGTAAGATTATTTAAAATGAAGCCCCTGGAATATTCCCCTTCAAGCTTTTTTTGCTTTGACAAGTGTTTAAATCCTTGTCTGTACCCTCTCTGTTACTAGAGTTTTTTATTTTTAATTTGAATTTTCCATTCTATTCCTTTGATTAACTTAGTTTAGTGACAGGCACCCAGGCACCTTAGTTAGTCAAACAACATGTATTTTTAGTGCCTTCTATTGTAAGACATTATTTTAAAAATTTTTAAATGTTTATTTATTTTGAGAGACAGAGAGAGACAGAGCATGAGCGGGAGAGGGGCAGAAAGAGGAGACACAGAATCTGAAGCAGGCTCCAGGCTCTGAGCTGTCAGCACAGAGCCCAATGCAGGGCTTGAACTCACAGATCACAAGATCATGATCTGAGCCTTTGTCGGAGGCTTAACCAACTGAGCCACCCAGACGCCCCTGTTAGGATATTATTTTTAACAAAGACAAGGTAAATCATTGTATCAATAACTCTAAACAAGGAAAAGGAAGATACACAGACATTGAAATGTATCTGAAAAATTAGTAAGAAGAAACTTTTAGAGCGAGTGATCATATTCCCTTTCATGATGCTGTTTAATGAAGAAATCATGGGTTTTCTTTTCAAAAGATAACTGCTGTATGAAAGGAATTAATTTTGTTTCTGAGATCAGTTAAGAAAGTAGTTATATGGGTCTAATCAATTGTGTTCTCTAACATTCATTCAATAAGTATTTATCAAACATTGCACTGTGCTAATCCTTAATTTCATCTTTCAACTTTTATCACAATTATTCAATATGGTATGAAATACTATTGGTGTAAAATATGTGCAGATAAAGCTACTTTAAAAGCTGCTTCCCCTGAAAATATGGGGGAAATCACTATGCTTTTTGATTTTTCAAAAAGTCAGAAACCTTAATACAGGCAGACCATTTGCACCAGATGGCCAAGGAAACATTTTAATTATTAAATTCTACTAAATATTCAATATCCAACTTCAAGAAGAGATAATACTGAAAAATACAGGCTCGTAAAATATTAAAAATTGATTATGCACATTACTGAAAGTTGTTTTAACTCCACAAAATAATATAGTGTAGGATTCACATAGACTACTTACTGAAGATACATATTGTACTTATTCTTCCTTTCAGAATTAAAACTTCTACATTAAGCAAGATACACCAACAACTAACCGTAGAGTGACATAAACCCAGAACCACTTTATACGCAGTGCAACAAATAGCATTAAATATTCCTTATGGTGTTATTTAACTTGCACTTTTAGTGCAAGAGAACATATTCTGTTTTGGTTTGGTTTCAATTTGTTTCAATGCTTCATTCTAGAGAGCATCACATTATAAGTGTTATAAAATTTAGTAGCTTTAAGTAAAACAAGAAGATTAGGTCCTTGTGAGAAACATTAAAATATTTTTGGAACATTTTGCTAAAACTATTTCTATGGACAACAAAGCCTCTTTCATCTGGAAAGACAACATTTCTATTTTACATACAGGCACACATACAGGCACATAGGTGCACACACATATGCCCCAATAAACAAATGTTTAAATAGAGACATAGGAATTTAGTAAGATTATGCTCATGAGTTAGGATTTACTACATCTACAGCTCTGATACTTATAAGCAATGCACATTATCTATGACATTAAATCAATCTTCTCCAAAGACAGTAATACATCAACAAAAGCGACAGTAACCCGGACTGTCCAATTTTCTTACCCCCCATTGAAGCCACTAGGGGGCATGTCTTTCCATAAATCTAATGATCAACAATTGACATGACATTGGAAGCCAAGTAAGTAAAATTTTAATTTCAGTGGATTAACAATTTCTATGCTGTAGCAGTCTTAGGAGTTTAGTCTACTGTATTTCAAATGCTTCCTGGAAAAAATATTAGGTCAAGAAAATTTGTACACACAGGAAAAAATTATGGGAGATGAAAACATTTTTTTCATTTTAACATATTTCTCAGTAGTAGTTACTCAGAAGAAACATACCTTTTTTCTAATATGGAAGGGTTTACATAGTAGCATATTGCATGCACTTTCTTAATTGTATCTTGACAAAATGTGTGTGTGTGTGTGTGTGTGTGTGTGTGTGTGTGTGTGTTTTATAATACAACAGACTAACTCTATTTGATTTTCCTCTAGAGGGTTTGATTTGGGAAGAATAATGGTGAATATAAGCCATTTAACATTGTTTTGGGACTTATATTTAGAAATGGGATTAGCAAGGTCAAGGTTGGTACACATTCAAAATACAGCAATAATAACCAGCAAAGAAACAGCATTGAATCAAAATTACACTATCCACTTGTTTGATTTTTTATTATCATTTTCTAATAATTGATAAAGAATACATTTTCCTGATGATATTTCTAGCCAAGTAATTTTAATTATCTTGTTTCTTTCCTCATTTTTTTCATGTAGATACTTTAAAAACAATGATATCAATTCTTTGTACTCTAGATGCCTACAGATGTTTAGATCAAAGCTAAAGCATCCTCAAAAAAAATGGTCTGGGAATATGAGGCTGAAAAATGATGAAATAAGAGAAATAGCAGTCAAAACTGCAGCAGTAGTATTTTATTTTAATCAATATATGTATAAAATTGTACTCCAATTTCAGATTATTTTATCTGTCAGTTTGCTATCAACTGTTTCTACACAGTTTAAGGTTAAATTACCTTTGTACCAATGACTTAGAAAATCCTTGGAGTTAGGGATGCAATCTATTGTGGTTGGACTAAGAAGGGAACAACTAATGTTTGTTTAGCATCAAAGGTGTTTCGTCATTTTACAAATATCTCATTTAACTTTCACAACAACTCGCAGAAGTCGGAAATAATGGTATCCCTAATTTACAGGTGAGGAAACTGCAATCTGAGTCTTAGAGAAATTAAGCCTCTTGTGTAGATCACAAAGATAAGAAGTGAGAGATCTGAGATCTCTTTTCATTTAGCGCAAAATATTTTTATAAATATTTTTAATATTTATTCATTTTTGAGAGGCAGAGAGAGACAGAGCATGAGCAGGGGAGGGGCAGAGAGAAAGGGACACACAAAATCTGAAACAGGCTCCCAGTTCTGAGCTGTCAGGAGAGAGCCCTACACAGGGCTCACACCCAGGAACTGTGAGACCATGATCTGAGCTGAAGTTGGAAGCTCAACCAACTGAGCCACCCACATGCCCCAAATTCAAAATATTTTAAAATTTTCCTTGAAATTCCTTCTTTAACCTATATATTATTTAGAATTGTGTTTAATTGCCCATTATTTTGGGAATTTTGAACTACTTCCCGTTACTGATTTCTAGTTTAATTCCATGGTAGTCTGAGAGCAGATATTGTTTAATTTCTATACCTTTAAATTTGTTAAGGTGTGTTTCTGATGGTAAGTATATACATATTAAGGATCGTTACGTCCTTTTTTTTTTGAGAATTGACTTTTTAATCATATGTAACGCCCCTCCCTGTCCTTGATAAATTTTTTTTGCTCTGAAGTCTGCTTGTCTAAAATTAATATTTCTACTCCCACATTCTTTGGTTAGTGTTAGCATTTTATAACTTTCTCCATCCATTTACTTTTCATCTATATGTATCTTTATACTTAAAGTGCTTTTCTTTGTTCTCCTGTTTTTCTATATCTAATTTTACTCCATTCTGATAAGGAATCAAAGGATTTCAAAATTTATGTTTATTGAAACATGGGTTGTTTTTTTTCAGCCTAACATTTGTTTCCTTTTTAGAATTGTCCATATACCCTTCAGGAGAATGTATATTATGCTGTTTTTGGGTGAAGTGTTCTATTTATATCTGTTAGTTCTACCTGGTTTATGGTGGCATTCAATTCCTCTACTTCCTAACTGATTTTCTGATAAGATTTTCTAAGACTGTTATTGAAAATGGGGTTATAAAATGTCCAGCTATTATTGCAGAACTGTCTATGTCTTTAGTTCTATCACTGTTTGCCTTATATATTTTAAAACTCTGGTGTTTGATGTATATGATTATATTCATTAAACCTTCTAAACGAATTGGCATTTTTATCAATATGTTACATAACTCTTTTTCTCTTTCGTTTTATGAAAAATTTTTCACTTAGTCTATTTTCTTAGCATGATCACTCAAGCTCTTGTGGTTACTATTTGCATGGAACATATTTTTCCATCATTTCCCTTTCAAACTATCTGTATCTTTGGATTCAGAGTGTCTCTCTTATAGACAACATATGGTTAGATTCTATTTTTAATCCATTCTTTCTTTCATGTATATTTTAAATATCTTTATTTATATTTAATATATTGTATATAATTTTAATATATTTTCTTATGCATACTATGAGGATTAGATTTAATATTCCAAATTTGTGAAAGTTACAACACTCTAGTTTTAAATGATACAAATTTAGCATCAATAGCATTAAGACTGTGTTCCTTTACAGTTTTATTCCTTCCTCGTAAGGTTGTTATACCATCAGTTTCATCTTTGTTTACGGTGTGACCATTAACATGATTTGTACTTAGCTTTATATAATTGTATTTAAAATTCTTTAATGTTCTATTTATTTATTTATTTATTTAAATAGTTTATTACCAAATTGGTTTCCATATAACACCCAGTGCTCATCCCCACAAGTGCCCTCCTCCAACACCACCACCTCTTTCCCCCCTCCCCCTTCCCCTTCAACCCTTAGATCATTTTCAAAATTCAATAGTCTCTCAAGTTTTGCATCCCTCTCTGTCCCCAACTCTCTTTCCCTCTTCCCCTCCCCTTGGTCCTCCATTAGGTTTCTCCTGTTCTCCTATTAGACATATGAGTGCAAACATATGGTATCTGTCCTTCTCTCCCTGACTTATTTCGCTTAGCATGACACCCTCAAGGTCCATCCATTTTCCTAAAAATGGCCAGATTTCATTCTTTCTCACTGCCATGTAATACTCCATTGTACGTACATACCACATCTTCTTGATCCACTCATCAGGTGATGGACATTTAGGCTCTTTCCATGATTTGGCTATTGTTGACAGTGCTGCTATGAACATAGGGGTACATGTGCCCCTATGCATCAACACTTCTGTATCCCGTGGGTAAAACCCTAGCAGTGCTATTGCTGGGTCATAGGGGAGTTCTATGGATAGTTTTTTGAGGAACCTCCACTCTGTTTTCCAGAGTGGCCGCACCAGTTTACATTCCCACCAACAGTGTAGGAGGGTGCCTGTCTCTCCACACCCTCGCCAACATCTATAGTCTCTTGCTTTGTTTATTTTAGCCACTCTGACTGGCGTGAGGTGGTATCTCAGTGTGGTTCTGATTTGTATTTGCCTGATGATGAGTGATGTGGAGCATCGTTTCATGTGCTGTAGGCTATCTGGATGTCTTCTTTGGAGAAGTGTCTGTTCAAGTCTTCTGCCCATTTCCTCACTGGGTCCTTTGTTTTTGGGTGTGGAGTTTGGTGAGTTCCTTGTCGATTTTGGATACTAGTCCTTTATCTGATATGCCATTTGCAACTATCTTTTCCCTTTCTGTCAGTTGCCTATTAGTTTTCTTGATTGTTTCCTTTGCAGTGCAGAAGATTTTTATCTTGATTAGGTCCCAATATTTCATTTTTGCTTTCAGTTCCCTTGCCTTTGGGGATGTGTTGAGTAGGAAATTACTGCAGTTGAGGTCAAGGAAGTTGGTTCCTACTTTCTCCTCAAGGATTTTGATGGTTTCCTGACTCACATTCAGGTTTTTCAGCCATTTTGAGTTACTTTTCATGTATGGTGTAAGAAAGTGGTCTAGTTTCATTTTTCTGCATGTTTCTGTTCAGTTCTCCCAGCACCACCTGCTAAAGAGGCAGTCTTTTTTCCATCAGATACTCTTCCTGCTTTGTCAAAAATTAATTGGCTGTACATTTGTGGGCCCAGTTCTGGGTTCTCTATTCGATTCCATTGGTCTATGTGTCTGTTTTTGTGCCAATACCATACTGTCTTGATGATGACAACTTTGTAGTAGAGGTTAAAGTCTGGGATTGTGATGCCTCCCATTTTGGTTTTCTTCTCCAATATTACTTTGGCTATTTGGGGGTCTTTTGTGGTTCCATTCGAATTTGAGGATAGTTTGTTCCAACTTTGAGAAGAACGCTGGTGAACTTTTGATGGGGAATGCATTGAATGTGTAGATTGCTTGGGTAGTAATGACATTTTCACAATGTTTATTCTTCTGATTCATGAACAGGGAATGTTTTTCCATTTCTTGGTGTCTTACTCAATCTCTTACATAAGTTTTGTATAGTTTTTATCATATAGGTCTTTTACATCCTTGGTTAGGTTTACTCCTAGATTATTTATGGTTTTCGTGCAATCATGAATGCGATCTGTTTCTTGATTTTCCTTTCCACTGTTTCATTATTGGTGTATAGGAATGCAACCGATTTCTGTACATTGATTTTGTATCATGCAACTTTATTGAATTCATTGATCAGTTTTATAAGGCTTCTGGTGGAGTCTTCCAGGTTTTCCATGTAGAGAATCATGTCATCTGCAAAAAGTGAAAGTTTGACTTCTTCTTTGCCAATTCTGATGCCTTTAATTTCCTTTTGTTGTCTGATTGCTAATGCTAGGACTTCCAGCACTATATGAGACAGCAGTGGTGAGAGTGGACACCCCTGTCATGTTCCTGATCTCAGGGGGAAAGCCTCAGTTTTCCCCATTGAGGATGATATTTGTTGTAGGCTTTTCACAAATGGCTTTTATAATGTTTAGGTAAGTTCCTTCTATTCCAACTTTCTCAAGGGTTTTTATTAAGAAGGGGTGCTGTATTTTGTCAAATGCTTTTTCTGCATCTATTGACTGGATCATATGGTTTTTGTCCTTTCTTTGTTAATGTGATGGATCACATTGATGGATCTGCGAATATTGAACCAGCCCTGTAACCCTGGAATGAATCCCACGTGATTATGATGGATAATTCTTTCTATATGCTGTTGAATTCGATTTGCTTGTATCTTGTTGAATACTTTTGCATCTGTATTCATTAAGGACATTGGTCTGTAGTTCTCTTTTATTGTTGGGTCTCTGTCTGGTTTGGGGATCATAGAGATGCTGGTTTCATAGAATGAGTCCAGAAGTTTTCCTTCTATGTACATTTTTTGAAATAGTTTGAGAAGAATGGGTATTAGCTCTGCTTCAAATGTCTGGTAGAATTCCCCTTGGAAGCCATCTGGCCCTGGGCTCATATTCGTTGGGAGATTTTTGATAACGGATTTGATTTCTTCACTGTTTATCGGTCTATTCATGCTTTCTATCGATTTCCATTTGAATTTTGGCACTGCATGTGCAGTTAGGAATTTGTCCATTTCTTCTAGGTTGTCCAGTTTGTTGGCATATAATTTTTCATAGTAATCTTTGATGGTTGCTTGTATTTCTAAGGGATTCGTTGTAATAGATCCATTTTCATTCATGATTTTGTCTATCTGGGTGCTCTCTCTTTTCTTTCTGAGGAGTCTGGCTAGAGGTTTATCAATTTTGTTTATTTTTTCAAAGAACCAACTCTTGGTTTCATTGATGTGCTCAACTGTTTATTTGGATTCTGTATTGTTTATTTATTCCCTGATCTTTATTATTTCTTTTCTTCTGCTGGGTTTGGGGTGCTCTTGCTGCTTCCCTTCTAGTTCCAGTAGGTGCACTGTTAGATATTGAACTTCCGCTGTTTCTAGTTTGTTGAAATTGGCCTTGAATGCAATATACTTTCCTCTTAGGACTGCCTTTGCTGTGTCCCAGAGATTTTGGATTGTTGTATTTTCGTTCTCATTTGCTTCCATATATTTTTTAATTTCTTCTCCAATTGCCTGATTAGCCCAATCATTCTTTAGTATGGTGGTTTTAGCCTCCACATTTTTGGAGGTTTTCCAGACTTTTCCCTGTGATTAATTTCAAGTTTCATACCATTGTGATCTGAAAGTGTGCATGGTATGATCTCTATTCATTTATATTTATGGAGGGCTGCTTTATGCCCCAGTATGTGATCTATCTTGGAGAATGTGCCATGTGCACTCAAAAAGAAGGGGAATTTTCTAACTTCAGGATGCAGAGTTCTAAATATATCTATTGAATTCCATCTGTTACAATGTATCGTTCAGGTCCATTGCTTCTTTAGTGATTTTCTGTCTGGTTGATCCATCCATTGCTATCCATGGAGTATTAAAGTCCCCTGCAATTAGCACATTTTTATCAATAAGATTGTTTCTGTCTGTGATTGTTTTATGTATTTAGGCACTCCCGAATTTGGCACATAGATGTTTATAATTGTTAGCTCTTCCTGATGGAGAGCTCCTGTAATTATTATACAATGTCCTTCTTCATCTCTTGTTACTGCCTTTACTTTAACATCGAGTTTGTCTGACATAAGTATGGCTACTCAGCCTTTCTTTTGGCTTCTAGTCACAGGATAGATATTTCTCCATCCCTTTACTTTCTACCTGAAGGTATCTTCAGGTCGAAATGATCTCTTTTAGACAGCAAATAGATGGATTTTGTTTATTTTATCCATTCTGCTCCCCTGTGTCATTTGGTTGATGCATTCAGTCCATTTACATTCAGTGTTATTATTGAACAATGTGGTTTTAGAGTCATTGTATTCTCCCTGGAATTCATGTTTATAGTGGGGTCTCTGGCACCTTGTATTCTTTGCAACATTTCCCTCATAGAGTCCCTCTTAGGATTTCTTGTAGGGCTGGTTCGGTGGTCATGAATGCTCTCAATTTTTGTTTATTTGGGAACACCTTTATCCTTATATTTTCAATGATAGGCTTGCTGGATAAAGGATTCTTGGCTGCATGTTTTTTTCTGCTCATCACATTGAAGATTTCCTGCCATTCCTTCCTGGCCTGCCAAGTTTCATTAGATAGGTCTGTAACCACTCTGATAGGTTTCCCTTTGTACGTGAGGGCCCTTTTCTCCCTAGCTGCTTTCAGAATTCTCTCTTTATCTTTATATTTGCCCAGTTTCACTATGATATGTCATGCCGAAGATCAATTCAAATTACGTCTTAAGGAGGTTCTTTGTGCTTTTTGAATTTGAATGTCTATTTCCTTTCCCAGATTTGGGAAATTCTCAGTTACAATTTGGTCTAGTATCCCTTCAGGATCTTTCTCTCTGTCTTCCTCTTCAGGAATTCGTATAGTATTGATGTTGTTCCATTTTATTGTATCACTCAGGTCTCAAAGTCTCCTTTCCTACTCCTGAATCAATTACTCTCTCTTTTTTTTCAGCTTCCTCTTTTCCTATAACTATATCTTTTTATTCATCTATTCTTCTCTCTGCCTCTTCAATCCTTGAGGTGGCTGCTTCCATTTTATTATTCACCTCATTTATAGCCTTTTTTAACTCGTCACACCTATTTTCAATGTTACTTGTCATTGTCTCAGTTGCTTCTTTGATGCTTTTTTCAACCCCAGTGATTAATTTTGTGACAAGTTTTAAAATTCTTGATCTGGTATGTTGTCTAGATCTTCCGTGAGCAGTTCTGTGGCTGTGACTTCCCCCTGGAGGTTCTTCTGGAGAGAGTTCCTTCGTTTTGTCATTTTGGCTAGTTTTTTGTCCCCTGTCATTTTTTAAACATTTTTGTAACTTTCATATTTTTTTAGCTTTTTTTATTTTTTTATTTTTTTATTTTTGAGATTGTTTTATTTTATTTTTTTCCATAATATTTTATTGTCAAATTGTTTTCCCTGTCATTTTTAAAATGCTCGTTGTGCACTTTGCACCTGTTAATATTGCTCTTTTAAAGGAGGCTTATTGACTGTCCAGGGCCTGTCATTTCAGGAAATATTCTTTTAATGGTGTCTCTCAGTTTCTCTTGCTGTGCCTTTGAATATTTTATTTCCCTACTCAGCAATATTTGCGACTCGCTGTCATGCACACTTTGGCTTGTTTCTTGGGGTAACCCTAAGAAGGAAAACAGAAAGATACACACAGAGGGAACAGAAGCACACAAACGCACAGACAAATCAAAGAAACAAACAAATTAAAATGGGGAGAGGAAAGAAAGAAAATGGAGAGGAAAAGGATGAAAAGAAGAGAAGAAAAACATAAAGAAGGGCAAAGACAACAATGGACAATGTACAGTCTAAAAGTGTATGTCCAGTTGAGGAGAGAGATAAGGATGAGACTCGGGAGAATATATCTGGATTGCAAGAAAGAAAAAACAGATGGAGAAAGGAGAAAGGAAAATAAGGAGTAAAAATTTAACAAAAATTAAGTAAAATAGGTAATAATAATAAAAAATAAGTAAAAAAGAAAAAAGAAAAAAAGCAGCCGCAGTTCCCGCTTCTGGATAGGCGTGGTTTGGTGTAGTAGGTCTTGGGGGCTGCTCTCAGAGGCCCCACCTTGGTGGCTGCAGAGAGAGAATGGGAGCACCCCACCCAAGGTCCACTGGAACTAAGCACTGCAGGCCACTCTAATGATTCCAATCTCCTCGTGCAGCAGCTGAGCCAAGTTGTATCTTCCAGGCCCGCCTCTGTTCAAAATCCTAGTCCGTGCACTTTTATGCTACCACAGATGAGATGTACTTGCTTTGGCTACTGGCTTCTTAGCCAGGATCTCGTAGGGGGAGGGAGCAGTTTCTCTAGGCACTGGCAGGGATTAGTGCTGCCACTGCCAGAGGCGAGGTGCAAGCCCTCACAGACCACCGACGACTCCCAGCCCCCAGCCATGATAGCAGTTGCATAGGGGGAGGGATCTGTTTCTCTTGGCTCAGGCCTGGATTTGCACTGAGAAGTCAGACGCTTAGCCAACTGAGCCACCCAGGTGCCCCTATATATTTGTATTTTAAATCATATAGGAAATAAAAATAGGATATAAGAACTAAAAATATAATACTATTGGCTCTTAATATTTACCTATGTAGTGTCTATTACCATTGTTCTTTACTTCTTATTGTTTTGAGTTACTGTCTAGTGTTTCTTATTTCAGCCTGATAGATTCCCTTAGTAGTTCTTTTAAGGTAGGTTTGCTAGTGATAAACTCCTTCAGCTTTTCTGCATCTGAGGTTGTATTAATGATTTTTTTAAGGATTTTGTGCCATATACAGTATTCTTAATTCATAGGTTTTTTTCCCTTTTAACACTTAAAAAAATGTCATCCCATTACCTTCTATCCTCCATGAATTCTGTTGAAATATTTATGTTCATTTTATTGAGGATATTAAAAGTCACTGGATAATTATAATTCACATCTTTTTTTACACCTTATTCACTTATTACAAAATGTTTAGAGGAACCTTAAGATGTTATTGTCTTCCCCATAGGCATATGAGAAAAAAAATAGCTGACAAACTCCTTCAAGAAGCATACAATATTAATATTTTAAACTGAAATTGCAAAAATAGATTTCAATTGCTTCTGGATTATAAGTGCTGAGGTTTTTACACGTTATCAACCATTGATACTTTAAACATTGAATCATCTAATTTACAACATGGTAACAATTTTACAGAAGCATTTAATTCAAATATCTATACGATTCAGATATCACTACTATTAGATGTTGCAAATTAGCAAGGCACATATTCTATATTGCCTAAATTGAAGTTTCATTTAAATAAGAAAATATTTGGGGCCCCTGAATGGCTTACTCGGTTGAGCGACCAACTTAGGCTCAGGACATGATCTCGCAGTTCGTGGGTTCAGGCCCCACATCAGGTTTTGTGCTGACAGCTTGCTCAGAGCCTGGAGCTTGCTTCAGATTCTGTCTCCTTCTCTCTCTGCCGCGGCCCCATTCATGCTCAGTCTCTCTCTGTCTCTCAATAATAAATAAATGTAAAAAAAATTTAAATGAGAAAATATTGGTGACAAATGTGTGTTAATGAAATTTGTCCCCAAATATGCAACACCACATAATATTTGAGAGATGTACTCTTGTCCTTAAATGGACAAAATTACATGTGTTTACTCCTTTACATGTCTGACAGAGCTAAATAATGGTCAACTATTAGCTAAATCATAGCACTGATAGTTTCCTACTACCTACTCTTCCCCAATGATTTCTTTCATTGAATTAATTTATTACATTTAACTTATCTTTTGCAGGACACATAATGTCATTTTGCAGTAAAGGTATTCTGTAAACCTGCTTCACCATGTAAAATCTTGTGTTTGAAATTTATAATAATTCTGATTAATTTTTATAGTTATCATATAGTATAATAAGTTCAGGAATAAAATTTAGAGGTTCATAACTTATATATTACACACAATGTTCATCCCAACAAATATCCTCCTTAATACCCCTCACCCCACGTGCCCTTCCTCCTACCCAAACCCTGCAAAAAAACCCTCAGTTTGTTCTCTGTATTTAAGAGTCTCTTATGGTTTGCCTCCCTATCTGTTTTTATATGATTTTTGCTTCTCTTCACTTATGTTCAACTATTTTGTATCTTAAACTCCACATATGTGTGAAATCACATGATAGTTGTCTTTCTTTGACTGACTTATTTCGCTTAGCATAATTCACTCTAGTTCCACCCACGTTGCTGCAAATAGCAAGATTTCAGGTTTTTTTTTTTTTATCACGGAATAATATTCCATTGTATATACATACCACTTCTTCTTTATCCATTCATCAGTCAATGGACATTTGGCTCGTTCCATACTTTGGCCATTGTCAATAGTGCTGCCATAACCATTGGGTAGCATGTGCCCCTTCGATTTAGCACTCCTGTATCCTTTGCATAAATACCTAATAATAGTGCAATTGCTGGTTTGAAGGGAAGTTCTATCTTAAGTTTTTTGAGGAACCCCTGTACTGTTTTCCAGACTGGCTGCCCTATTTGCATTCCCACCAGCAGTGCAAAAGGGTTCCTCTTTCTCCACATCCTCTTCAACATCCGTTGTTGCCAGATTTGTTTATGTTAGCCATTCTGACAGGTGTGAGGTGGTATCTCACTGTGGTTTTGATGTGTCCTTCCCTGATGATGAATGATGTTGAGCATCTTTTCATGTGTCTGTTAGCCACCTGGATGTCTTTCTTTGGAAAAGTGTCTATTAATGTCTTTTGCCCGTTTCTCCACTGGATTATTTGTCTTTTTGGGGGGGGGTGTTGACTTTGATACGTTCTTTATAGATTTTGGATACTAACCTATTATCTGATATGTCATTTGCAAATATCTTCTTTTTCATCGGTTGCCTTTTAGTTTTGCTGATGGTTTCCTTCTCTGTGCAGAAGCTTTTTATCTTGATGAGGTCCAATAGTTCATTTTTGCTTTTGTTTTCATAGCCTCTGGAGACATGTCAAGTAAGAAGTTACTGTGGCTGAGGTCAAAGTGGTTGCTGATTGTTTTCTCCTCTAGGATTTTGATAGCTTCCTGTCTTACATTTAGGTCTTTCACCCATTTTGAGTTTATTTTTGTGTATGGCATAAGAAAGTGGTCTAGGTTCATTCTTCTGCATGTTGCTGTCCAGTTTTCCCAGCACCATTTGCTAAAGAGACTGTCTATTTCCTATTGGATATTCTTTCCTGCTTTGTCAAAGATTGGTTGGCCATATGTTTGTGGGTCCATTTCTGGGTTCTCTATTTTGTTCCATTGATCTATGTGTCTGTTTTCATGCTACTACCATATAGTCTTGATGATTACGGCTTTGTAATACATCTTGAAGTGCAGAATTGTGATGCCTCCAGCTTTGGTTTTCTTTTTCAGGATTACTTTAGCTATTCGGGGTATTTTCTGGTTCCATACAAATGTTATTTTGTTGTTATTGTTGTTCTAGCTTTGTGAAGAATGCTGGTGTTATTTTTGATAGGGTTTGCATTGAATATTAGATTGGTTTGGGTATTCTCCACATTTTAAACAATATTTGTTCTTCCAATCCATGAGAATGGAATGTTTTTCCTTTTTGTGTGTGTGTGTGACTTCTTCAATATCTTTTCTAAGCTCTCTGTAGGTTTTAGTGTACAGATTTTTGACCCCTTTGGCTAGGTTTCTTCCTAGGTATTTATCTTATGGCTTTTGTTGCAATTGTAAATGGGATAGATTTCTTGATTTATCCTTCTGCTGCTTCATTATTGGTGTCTAGATATGCAACCAATTTCTGTTCATTGATTTTATATCCTGAGACATTGCAGAATCCACCTATCAGTTCTAGGAGCTTTTTGGTTAGTCTTTGAATTTTACACATAGCGTATCATGTCTTCCTCAAAGACTGAAAGTTTGACTTCTTCCTTGTCTATATGGATGCCGTTATTTCTTTATGTTGTCTGATTGATGAGGCTTGGACTTCCAACACTATGTTGAATAAATAGTTCTGAGAGTGGGCATCGTTGTCATGTACCTGACCTTAGGGGGGAAAGCTCTGTTTTTCCCCATTGAGGATGATATCAGATGTGGGTCTTTCATATTTGGCATTTATGATCTTGAGGTATGATCATTCTATCCCTGGATTCTTGATGGTTTTTCTCAAGAAAGGATGCTGTATTTTGTCAAATGCTTTTTCTGCCTCTATGGAGAGGATCATGCAGTACTTATTCTTTCTTTTATTAAGGTGATGTATCACACTGATTTGTGGACAGTGAATCAGCCCTGCATCCAAGGAATAAATCCCACTTGATCGTGGTGAATAATTCATTTAATGTATTGTTGGATCTGGTTTGCTAGTATCTTGTTGAGAATTTTTGCATACATGTTCATCAGGGAAATTGGTCTGTATTTTGCCTTTTTAGTGGGGGTCTTTGTTGGTTTTGGAATCAAGGTAATGCTGGCTTGTAAATGAGTTCGGAAGTTTCCTTCCACTTCTATTTTTTTTTTTTTTTTTGAGCAGCTATAAAAGAATGGGTGTTAACCCATCATTAAATGTTTGGTAGAATCCCCCTGGAAAGCCTTCCAGCCCTGGACTCTTGTTTTTTGAGAGACTTTTAATTAATGATTCAATTTCATTACTGGTTATGTGTCTGTTCAAATTTTGTATTTCTTGCTGTTTCAGTTTTGGTAGTTTATATGTTTCTAGGAATTTGTCTGTTTCTTCCAGATTGTGCAACTTGTTGGCATATAATTGCTCATAATATTCTCTTATTATTAGTTGTATTTCTGTGGTGCTGGTTGTGATCTCTCCTCTCTCATTTGTGATTTTATTTATTTGGGTCCCTCCCTTTTTCTTTTTGACCAATCCAGCTAAGAGTTTATCAATTTTGTTAATTCATTCAAAGAACCAGCTCCTTGTTTCATTGATCTCTTCTACTGATTTTTTTTATTTCTATGTCATTGATTTCTGCTCTACTATGTATTATTTCCCTTATTCTGCTGGTTTGGGGCTTTATTTGCTGTTGTTTTTCTGGCTCCTTTAGGTATAAGGTTAGGTCGTGTATTTGAGACCTTTCTTCCTTCTTTAGGTAGGCCTGGATGGCTACATACTTCCATCTTATGACCTTTGCTGTGTCCCAGAGGTTTTCGGCTGTCATGTTTTCATTTTCATTGGCTTCCATGTACTTTTTAATATCCTCTTTAATTTCTTGGTTAACCCGTTCATTCTTTAGTAGGATGTTCTTTAATCTCAAGTACTCATGGTCTTTCCAAATGTTTTCATGTGATTTATTTTGAGTATCATAGTATTGTGGTCTGAAAATATGCAAGGTATGACCTATATCTTTTTGTACTTGTTGAGGGCTGATTTGTGACTCAGTATGCGATCTATTATGGAGCGCGTTCCATGTGCACTCGAGAAGAATGTGTATCGTGTTGCTTTAGGAAGAAATGTTCTGAATATATCTGTTCAGTCCATCTGATCCAGTGTGTCCTTCGAAGCCATGGTTGACTTGTTCATTTTCCGGTTATATGATCTCTCCATTGCTGTAAGTGGGGTGTTGAAGTCCCCTACTTTTATGGTATTATTATCAATGAGTTTCTTTATGTTTGTGATTAATTGATTTATATAATTGGGGGCTCACACTGGGGGCATAAATACTTACAATTGTTAGATCTTCTTGGTGGGTAGGCCCCTTAATTGTGATATAATGCCCTTCTTCATCTCTTGTTACAGTCTTTATTTTAAAATCTATAGTGTCTGACATATGTACGGCTACACCAGCTTTCTTTTTGTGACCATTAGCATGATAGGTGGTTCTCCATCCCCTTACTTTCACTCTGTAGGTGTCTTTAGCTCTAAAGTGAGTCTCTTGTAAGCAGCATAAAGATGGGTCTTGTTTTCTCATCCATACTGATAGCCAGTGACTTTTGATTGGAGTATTTAGTCCACTGACATTTAGAGTGAGTACTGAAAGATATGAATTTAGTGCCATTGTGTTGCCTGCAGATTTGACATTTCTCATGATGTTCTCTGGTCTTTTCTAGTGTTTGTTGCTTTTGGTCTTTGTTTGTTTGTTTGTTTGTTTGTTTTGTTTTGCCTTTTCTCCACTCAAAGGGTCCTTTTTAAAATTTCTTGCGGGGCTGGTTTAGGGGTCATGAACTCCTTTTGTTTTTGTTTAGGAAACTCTTTATGTCTCCTATTTTGAATGACAGCCTTTCTGGATAAAGAATGCTTCCTTGCATATATTTTCTGGTTTAGCCCTTGAATATATTCTGCCAATCCTTTCTGGCCTGCCAAGTTTCCGTGGATAGGTCTGCTGTGAACCTGATCTATCTTCCCTTATAGAAAAAGTCTTTTTCCCTCCCTTGCTGCTTTCATAATTATTTCCTCGTTGGCATATTTTGTGAATTTGATTATGATGTTCCTTTGTGATGGTCGGAGTTTGTTGAGTCTAATGGGAGTTCTGTGTGCTTCTTGGCTTTTGATGTCTGTGTCTTTCCCCAGATTGGAATGTTTTCCACTATATTTTTTCTCCCATAAAACTTCTGTCTTTTTGTCTCTCTCTTCATCTTTTGAGACTCTTATGATTTAGATATTATTTCTTTAAATAAGTCATTGAGTTCTCTTAGGCTTTTATCATGATGTTTTACCTTTGTTTCCTTGTTTTTTTTATCATTATTTTCCATAGTTTTATCTTCTAAATTGCTGATTCATTGCTAAACTTTGTTTGTCCTTGCCATTGTGGCATTCATTTGAGATTCTTTCTTGGCTATAGCATTTTCCATATTGTTCTGACTATATTTCATTTGTTTAATCTCCACCTCAATGGATTCTATGCTTACTGCAACCCCAGCTAGTATTCTTATTTTTGTGCTTCTTAATTTTAGTTCAGACGTCTTGCTTATATCTGTGTTGATTAAGTCCGTGGTTATCATTTCTCTCTCTTCTTTCTTTTGTGGTGAATTCCTTCATTTTGCCATTTTGGAAGAAGAATAAACTTAATAAAATAAAAGGTTAAAATTAAAAAATTAATAACAAAAAATCAAATGAAGTAAGCCCTATTCTAAGTATGTTTCAGTCTTTTTCTTCAAAGAAACTTGATAGAATAAAAAAGGAATAAAAATTCAGAAAAAATTAAAATATTTATATTTATAAAATAGAATAAAATGAAATGAGCAAAATGAAATAGAATAAAAATGTCAAAACTACAAAATAAAGTAAAAAAAATAAATTTTTGTCTTTCTGCATCCATGAAAGAGGAAGAAAATTAGAAAAAAAAATGGGAAAAAGAAGAGAACTTAAGCAAATACAAAATCCAACGAAATGAACAATAACAACCAGAAAACAGACTGAAATCTAAATGAAGGTTACATATAGTTTCCCCTAGAACTCAAGCTTTGAAGCCCTCTATAGGTAGTACACTAAGCTGTTAGAGAGACTTGTGCTGGTGATTTAGGGGATTTGCTTGGAGGGCACAGTTGGACAGTGCTTGGTGTAATGGCTCTGTTCTCCACTAGGTGGCCCTGCTTAGCTTACTGGGGTTCATCAATGTGGTGCACATTTGCTTGTGCAGGAGGGGTGGAATTCACGTCATGCAGCTCCCTAGTCTCTGGCATAGGAACTTCGCATTCTCACCAACCCACAATCAAGCACAAATTTCTCAAAAAGTAAAACAGAGCTGCCATACAACCCAGCATTTCCACTCCTTGGTATCTACTCAATAGAATTAAAAATAGATACTCAAATAAATGCATTTACAGGCATGTTTATAGCAGCACTATTCACAGTACCCAAAAGTTGGGAAACAAGCCAATTACCATCAAAATATGAATGGATCAACAAATTGTGATATATAAATGTATATATATATATATATATATATAATTGAATATCATTTATCCATAAAAAAAGAATGACATATTGCTAAATGTCACCATATGGATGAACCTTGAATACATTACAGTAAGTAAAAATCAGACATGAAATGTCACAGATTGAGTGATTCCTTTTTTATGAATCATCCAGTATAGTTAGATCCATAAACGCAGAACTAATCATTGCCTGGAGGGGCAAGTGATGTGATTGCTAACCACATACAGTTTCTTTCTGGGGTGATGAAAATATTTTAGAGCTAAATAGAAGTGATATATGCACATTTTGAATGTATTAAATGTCATGGAAATATACACTTTAAAATAATTATGGTTAATTTTGTTATGTGACTTTTACCTGAATTAAAAAGTGCTAACTTGTTTATTTTTCCAGATTTATTAAAAAGAATTTTGCCAAGTCACTGCCACCTAAACCTCCAAATAGGATTTTTATTGAAAGTGCATTAACATTGTTTTGATTGAGGAAATATTAATATCTTTTTTGCTATTATAGTGTTCCCACCCAAAAATATGGTATGTCCCTTTATTTTTTCAAGTATTCTTATTGTGATTTATATTTTTTACTTAACTTCTTACAAATCATTTCTTCTTTTCATTGCAAATATTCTTAAATATAAAGTTGAATCCTCAATTTTTTTCATTTTTGAAATTACTTGTAATCTGAAAGTTGAAAAATGATGAAACATAACTTTATCTATATAATATTGACAATGAAGAATAACACCAAAAATGTTAAGGACAGTTTTGAAATTTAGATGTGCTCACGGGGTAAAAGGATATCTAATACTCATTAAAACTATCAAACAGGAAGCTTAGCATACAAAGATGATGGTTTACAGTCCTAATCCACAAAAAAAATGGTTTAACAATAAGAATTCTTTTCAACTGAACTCCACAAAAAGTAAAGCCTTATGACACTGTAAAGAAAAATGGAAATATATTTCTTTATATAACATGAAATTCCAAAGTAAAGTATATACAGAAAGCTTGACTCACAAATCAATTAGGTCATTAAGTACCAAGTTCTTTCAATCTCTTTATCTTCAGTGCATCAGCTTTTGTCACTTGAATATCTCTCCTTATCATTTCAGGATGTTACTAAAACATAAGGCTTAAGCAGAGAAGCTATCTCACTTCCTGCGATTTTTTAAGGTTGAATAAACTTTCTCCAGATCTCCTCCCCCCCATCCAATACGCACACACATACTCAGTATTCTTTCCTTCACATACTTACCAGAATTGGGTAGCATATTTAAGTCTTATTGGAATCTTTCATAAAAGTAATGAGGTTCACCATAAAGGACTTAGTGAAAACACACGGCCCTGTGGATGATAGTAAATAACTGAACAAATCAGATCTTCCCGAGAAAAGTGTGAGTGCATATGTTGAGTATCAATCAATAGTGTCTGCTATAGAAGAAGATACAACCCATATCTGCGGTGAAAGATCCTGGTTATCCAAGATCCAGGTTATCAATTCCTCTAATTGAATGAATAAAATCAAAAGGTAACTTGCTTTTATCACTTAGTAGATTCTGTTTCTAAAATTGATCTATGTTGTGGGTAATTGTAGTTCATTCATTTTCACTACTGTATAATAATGCATTGGATAGCTATATTCCAATATATTTTATCCGTTTTCCTACTGATAATCATGTAGCTTGTATGAAGTTTGGTGCTATTAAAAGCAATGTTGCTATGAACTTCTTTTACACATATAGGATTTCTAAAATTTAAATAATAGAATTGATGAGTCATTGGGTTGTGAAAGTTCAAAGTAATGAGATATTGTTATATACATGGAATACAATGATGCCATTTTATGAAGCCCTGAAGTAACCAAACCAAGTACTATATTTTAGGTGAGTCTTCCATGTATGATACATTTAGTTTTAGGAAAATACTTAAAAGACAAACTCAAATTCAAAACACTAATTATGCCTGGTTGGACATGAAAAAAGAAGTATGCCTTTAGGGTAGGAGATATATAGGTAGAAGTAATCAATAATATTTTTTATTGAGAGAGAGAGAGCTTACAAGCAGGGGTATGCAGAGAGATAAAGAGAGAAAGAATACCAAGAAGCCTCCATACTGTCAGTGCAGAGCCCAACATGAGACTTGAACTCATGTACCATGAAATCATGACTTGAGCCAAAATCAAAAGTGAAATGCTTAACCAACTGAGCAACCCAGGTCCCCCAATCAATATTCTATTCTCTAGGTTGGATAGCAAGTTCACAAGGATTTTTTGCATAAAAATTAAGCATCACACCATAAAAAAGTATGTGTGCTATGTTAAAATTCCAAATATTATATATTTTTAAAGAAATTTCTAAAAAAAAAATCAGTGGAAAATCCCTCAAAGAGAAATAGGTTCACAAATAGTTTCTACTTTAGAATTCTCAAAACTTTAAAAAGTGTTCTTTAAAAAAATACTCTATGGTCAGTGAGTCTTCCCACAAACTTTGTTGGGCCATTTCTCCTGAGTGGCTTCCCTCTGTCAATAGTAAAATGGCCTAGAGCCAACAGAGAGGTTATGTGGCCAAATACATTCCTATATCATGTTCCTTTATGCTTTCCTGGAAAATTAGATTGTAGAGCAGGAAGAAAGGAAGGGGCAACAACTACTTTTTATTTTTTTATTTTTAAAATTGTTCATAATGTTTCAAGATTTTGTTTAAATTCTAGTTAGTTACATATCGGATAATATTATTTTTAGGAGAATTTAGCAATCTATCACTTATATATAACACCCAGAGCTCATCATAATGAGCATTCTCCTTAATATCCAGCACCCATTTAGTCCATCTCCCTACTCACCTCTCCTTAGTCAACCCTCAGTTTGTTTTCTATAGTTAAGAGTCCCTTATGGTTTGCCTCATGCTTTTTGTCCCCCCCCCCTTCACCATGTTTACCTATTTTGTATCTTTTTTTAAATTTTTATTTTTTAATATTTATTTATTTTTGAGAGACAGAGAGAGTCAGATCATGAGCAGGGAAGGGTCAGAGAGAGAGGGACACACAGAATTGGAAACAGGCTCCAGAGTCTGAATTGTCAGCCCAGAGACTGACACAGGGCTCAAACCCACGAATGGCGAGATCATGACCTGGATGCTCAACCGACTGAGCCACCCAGGCACCCCTGTTTGTTTCTTAAATTCCACATATAAGTGAAATCATATGGTATTTGTCATTCTCTGATTGACTTGTTTCACTTATGATAATATACTCTATTTCATTCTATGTCATTGCAAATGGTAATTATTCATTCCTTTTGGTGGCTGAGTAATAGTCCATTATGTATGTTACACACACACACCACATCTTATCGATTCATCTGTCAATGGCCATTTGTGCTATTTCCATAATTTGGCTCTTGTTAATCATGCTGTTGTGCATGTGCCCCTTAAAATCAGTATTTTTGTATCCTTTAGGTGAATATCTAGAAGTGGAATTGCTGGATCATAGGGTAGTACTATTTTTAATGTTTTTAGGAACCTCCATACTCTTTCTAGTGTGGCTGCACCATTTTGAATTCCCATAAACAGTTTAAGAGGATTCTGCTTTCTCCTCATCCTCACCAACATCATCACCATTTTGACAGTGTGAGGTGATCTCTCATTGTGGTTTTTATTTGTATTTCCCTGATGATGAGTGATGTTGAGCATTTATTCATGTGTCTCTTAGCCATCCATATGTCTTCTTTGAAAAAAATGCCTATTCATGACTTCTGCAAATTTGTTAATTTCATTATTTGTGTTTTGGGGGGGTGTTGAGTTTGATAGCTCTTCATAGATCTTGGATTCTAACCTTTGTCAGTTATATCATTTGCAAATACCTTCTCCAATTCTGAAGGTTGCCTTTTAGTTCTGTACATTGTTTCCTTCACTATACAGATGCTTTTTAATTGATTAAGTTCCAATAATTCATTTTTGCTTTTGTTACCCTTGCCTTAGGAAATATTTCTAGTAAGATGATGTTATCACTGATGTCAAAGAGGTTGTTGCATGTGTTCTCTAAAATTTTGATGGTTTCCTGTCTCACACTGAGGTCTTTCATCCATATTGAATTTATTTTTGTGTATGATGTAAAAAATGGTCCAGTTTAATTCTTTTTATGTTGCTATCCAGTTTTCCCAATACCATTTGTTGAAGTGAATGTCTTTTTTTCCCATTGGATATTCTTACCTGCCTTGTCAAAGATTAGTTGACCATAGAGTTGTGGATTCATTTCCGGGTTTTATGTTCTGTTCCATTGATATACATGACTGTTTTTGTGCCAGTACCAGAATCTCTTGAAGATTACAGATTTGAAATATAGCTTGAAGTCTGGAATCATGATGCCTCCACATTGCCTTTTTTTCAAGATTTCTTTGGCTATTCGGGTTTGTGTGTGTGTGTGTGTGTGTGTGTGTGTGTGTGTGTGTGTGTGTGTGTGGTTCATACACATTTTAGGATTGTTTGTTGTAGATCTGTAAAAAATGCTGGTGGTATTTTTAAAGGGATTGCATTAAATGGGTAGATTTCTTTTCCTTGTCGAATTAGTGAGGCTAAGACTCCCAGTACCGTGTTAAATAACAAAGGTTAGAGTGGACTTCCCTGTCTTATTCTTGACCATGGAGGAAAAGCTTTCAGTTATTCCCCATTGAAGATTATATTAACTGTGGGTCTTTTGTATATGGCGTTTAGGGTGTTGAAGTATGTTCTCTCTATCTATACTATGTTGAAGTTTCATATCAAGAATGTATTCTGTATTCTGTCAAATGCTTTTTCTGCATCTACTATGAGAATCATACGGTTCTTAGCCTTTCTTTCATGAATATGGTGTATCACATTGATTTAATATTGAACAATACTTGCAGCCCAAGACAAATCTCACATGATCAAGGTGAATAATTAATTCTTTTAATGTACTGTTTGATTCAATTTGCTAGTACTTTGTTAAGAAGTTTTGCATGAATGTCCATCAGGGATATTGATCTGTAATTCTTCTTTTTAGTGAGATCTTTGTCTGGTATTGGAATCAAGGTAATTCTGGCCTCATGTAATGAGTTTTCAAGTTTTCCTTCCATTTCTATTTTTTGAAACAGTTTGAGATGAATAAGTATTAACTGTTATTAAATGTCTGTTAGAATTCCCCTGGGAAGCCATTTGGCACTGGATGTTTGTTTGTTGGGGGATTTTTGATTACTGATTCAATTTCTTTGCTGGATAACAGTCTTTTCAAATTTTCTATTTCTTTCGACTTCAGTTTTGGGAGTTTATATGTTTCTAGGAATCTATCCATTTCTTCCAGATTCCCCAACTTTTTGGCATGTAATTTTTCATAATATTCTCTTATAATTTTTTGTATTTATGTGTTGCTGGTTGTGATCTCTTGTCTTTCATTCATGATTTTTTAAAATAGTTTAATACCAAGTTGATTTCCATATAACACCCAGTGCTCTTCCCCACAAGTGCCCTCTCCATGACCATCACCTCCCTTCCCCTTCCCCCCTCCCTCTTCAGCCCTCAGTTTGTTTTCAGTATTCAAGAGTCTCTCATGATTTGCCTCACTCCCTCTCCCTAACTCTCCCCCCTCTTTCCCCTTCCCATGGTCCCCTGTTAGGTTTCTCCTGTTAGACCTATGAGTGACAACATATGGTATCTGTTCTTCTCTGCCTGACTTATTTCACTTAGCATGATTCCCTCGACGTCCATCCACTTTGCTACAAATGACCAAATTTCATTCTTTCTCATTGCTATGTAGTATTCCACTGTATATATATATACCACATCTTCTTTATCCATTCATCAGTCGATGGATATTTAGTCTCTTTCCATGATTTGGCTATTGTTGCAAGTGTCATTCATGATTTTTATCTGTTTAGGTTTTTCTCTTTTCTTTTTGAAAGATCAGGCTAGAGGTTTATCAATTTTGTTTATTTTTTCAAAAAACCAGCTCTTAATTTTGTTGATTTGTTCTCTTGTTTTGCTTCTACATCATTTATTTCTGCTCTTATCTTTATTACTTCACTTATTTTGTTGTCTTTAGGCTTCATTTGCTGTTCTTTTCCTAGGCCCTTTATTGTAAAGTTAGGTTGTGTATTGAGACTTTTTTTGCATCTTGAGGTAGGTCTATGTTGTTATTTATGTGCCTCTTATGACCACTTTTGCCTCATCCTAAAGGTTTTTATCATTGTTTTCATTTTCATTTGACCATGAATTTTTAAATTTCTTCTTTCATTTCCTGGTTAACCCATTCATTTGTTAGTAGGGTGTTCTTTAATCTCCATGTATTTGTGGTCTTTCCAAATTTTTTCTTGTAGTTTGACTTCAGGTTTCATAGTGTTGTGGTAGAAGATATGCATGGTATGATCTCAATATTTTTGTTTAAAATTTTTTTAATGTTTTAATTTTATTTTTGTGTGAGAGAGAGACAGAGCATGAGCAGGGGAGGAGCAGAGAGAGAGGCAGACACAGAATCCGAAGCAGGCTCCAGGCTCTGCACTGTCAGCAAGATCATGTCATGTCAAGATCATGACCTGAGCTGAAATCGCATGCTTAACTGACTGAGCCATGCAGGTGCCCCTGATCTCAATCTTTTTGTACTCATTGAGGCCTGATTTGTAACCCAGTGTGTGGTCTATTCTGGACAATGCCCCATGTGAACTTGAAAAGAATGTCTAGGGGTGCCTAGGTGGCTTAGTCAGCTAAGCGTCTGACTTAGGCTCAGGTTACAATCTCTCAGTTTGTTGGTTGGAGCCCCGCGTCAGACTCTGTGCTGACAGTTCAGAGCCTGGGGCCTGCTTCAGATTCCGCATCTCTCTCTCTGCCCCTCCCCTGCTTGCACTCTGTCTCTCTGTCTCTTGAACATACATAAACATTAAAAAAAAAAGAATGTCCATTCCTTTAGAATAAAATGTTCTGAATATATCTGTGAAATCCATCTGGTCCTGTGTGTCATTCAAAGCCATCATTTCCTTGTTGATTTTCTGCTTAGATGATCTGTCCATTGCTGTAAGTGGGGTGTTAACTCCTCTACTATTATTGCGTTAATATCAGTGAGTTTCTTTAACTTTGTTACTAATTGTTTTATATATTTGGGTGCTACAATTTGGGGCCATAAATTACAAATTTTGGGGCCCCAAATTACAATATAAATAAGGGCCCTTTATTAAGATATAGTGCCCTTCTTAATTTCTTGTTACAATCTTTCATTTAAAATCCAATTTGTCAGGGCGCCTGGGTGGCTCAGTGGGTTAAGCCTCTGACTTCGGCTCAGGTCAGATCTCACGTTCGTGGGTTTGAGCCCCACGTCAGGCTCTGTGCTGACAGCTAGCTCAGAGCCTGGCGCCTGCTTCTGGTTCTGTGTCTCCTTCTCTCTCTGCCCCCCCCCTTTCATGCTCTGTCTCTCTCTGTATCAAAAATAAATAAAACATTAGGAAATTTAAACTGCTATGTTAAAAAAATCCAATTTGTCTGATATAAGTATGGCTACTCTAGCTTTCTTTTGATGTCCATTATCATGATAAATATTTCTCCATCCTCTCACTTTCAATCTGCAGATGTCTTTAGGTCCAAAATGTGTCTCTTCTGGCAGCATATAAAAGGGTCTTTTTCTTTTTCCATCCTGAAAGCCTATGTCCTTTGATTTGAGCATTTAGTTTACTTACATTCAGAGTGGTTATTGATAGCCATTAATTTAGTGCCATTATATTACCTGTTAAGTCATTGTTTCTGGAGAACTTCTCTGTTACTTTCTAGTCTTTCTTTCCCATTTAAAGGTTTTCTTTTAATATTTCTTGTAGGCCTGATTTATTGGTCACGGATTCCTTTAGTTTTTCTTTGTCTGGGAAACTATCTCTCCTATTCTGAATGACAACCTTGCCAGATAGAATTTTCTTGGATGTATATGTTTCCCATTTAGTATGTTCAATATATCAAGCCACTCCCTTCTGGCCTACCAAGTTTCTGTGAATAGGTATGTTTGTTAACTTTATTTATCTTCCTTTGTACACTTGGAATTTCTTTTTTCTTGCTGATTTTAGGATTTTTTCCGAATATCTGTGTTTTGCCAATTTAGCTAAGATATGTCTTGGTGTTGACCTACTTTTTTTTATTTTGATAGGAGTTCTCTAATCCTCCTGGATTGGGATGTCTGTTTTCTTCCCCATATTAGGGAAGTTTTCAGGTATAATAACTCCAGGTAAACCTTCTGCCCCTATTCCCCTCTCTTCTACTTCTGGAACTCCTATGATACAAATGTTATTAAGCTCTATACTATTGGTGAGTTTCCTAAGTTTACATTTGTGATCTAATATTGTTCTTTCCCTCTTCTTTTCAGCTTCATTATTTTCCATAATTTTAACTTCTATATCCCTTCTTCATTCCTCTGCTTCTTCCATCTTTGTGATCATTACATCCAGTCAGTTTCGCATCTCCATTATAGCATTTTTTAAGTCAGCCTCAGTAGGTTTTAGGTCTTTTGTTTCTGTGGAAAGGAACTTCCTGGTATCTTCTTCTGTGCTTTTCTCAAGCCCAGCTAGTATCCTTATGATTGTCATTTTAAATTCTGGATCAAGCATATTACTTATATCTGTTTTGATTAGATCCCTGGCCATGACTTTTGTTCTTTCTTCTGAGATAAATTTCTCTGTCCTGCCTTATGTCTTTGTCTTCTTCTCTATGTTAGGGAAGCCTGTTATGTTTCCTGCTCCAGAAAGTAAAAGCTTTATTGAAAATAGGTCAGATACTGACCAGGCTTTGGTGTTTCAAGAAATGTTTCTGGTGTCTGCTGTGTGCACTCTGCTTCTGTGTTTTGGCTGTTCTTCCCTCAGGTCAGTCCTTTTGCAGAGTTCTTGCCTGCAGTGGGAGGTGTTTGAACTCATCCCGAGTGTGACAAGTTTTAATTACATCTGCTCTGTTCTGCTTGTTAAAAGAGGTCTGACCCTATTCCCACTAGAGTTGAAGCTTTGCAGCACTCTGTGATCAGTAGACTTGTTTTGTATGGGGGCATTGTGCTGGTCTTCTGGTAGAGGAGTCTGCTATTGCTCTCATTCTCTGGCATACTTCTCCTAGTAAAGAGACACCTACAGTGTGCAGGGGGAAGGGCTTAGTGTAAGGGACTCAGGTGTCCATCTTGGGTGCTGTGCTACTCACTGAAATCAATCTGTGCTGATGAGTGTGGGGGGGAAATGGAGCCAACCTTCTCCCTCATCCTTGGATGGGGGAGTTAGCACATACTACTGTCTAGGAAGCCTTCACAGAATTGCAAACAGTCTCCCTCCATGTATCCCAGGCATCCTTCAGATCCCTGTTTTCACCCTGTCTGTGAACCTGGTCATTTATCCAACTGACAGTGCCATGCACTTGTGTTTTATCTCAGGTATGGCTGCTGAGTTCCAAAATTCCATACTTTAAGGACTCAGGGCAACACAGACCTGCACTCCGGGGGAGGGTCTCACTGTTCTAGGGCTGGTGCCAGTTTGTCCCAGAAGGGCAGTCTCACCAACTTGGAGGAGCGTAGAATTTTGAATAAAGTTCAGCAAAAAGCCTGAGTTAGCTACTTTCATCAGGTGTCTCTGTCCCTATACTTAAGGGACGGGTGAGCACAATGGCACCTGCAGGCTTTTTTGTTCAATGAGAGACAATGTGACTTCTCCCAGATGCACTCTAAGAAAGGGGAAACTTCTCTCCCACTATTTCCCAGTAGGATCCTAATTGTTCTGTCTGTACCCAGGCCTCTGCTCTCCTTCTCCACAGGAGCACTGTAGCACCTTCTAGGCTCCACACCAGCGAAGGTATAGAACTCTAAAACTCTAATCTGAGCTCCACTGAGCTCCACTGGTTGTAAACACTCAAGATAATCTGTCCCTCTCATTTATCCAGTCAATGGCTTTGGGGAAGAATTTTCCTTGTGTGATGCCCAGTGCACTGTAATTCACTCTCTCTCTCTCCCTCTCTCTCTCTCTCTCTCTCTCTCTCTCTCTCTGCCCCCCCCACACAATAAGGGCTTCCTCTTCTCTGCAGCACCATCATTCTTTGTCTGCCCCAAATCACATCTCTGCAACTCCAGTCCTGCATGTTGTGGCCTTTTCTGTACCTATAATTGTGCACCTTGTTTTGTCAGTCCTCAGATCGATTTCTTGTGTACTCAGAATGATCTGATATTTATCTAGCTGTGTTCAAGGATAGAGGTAAGCATAGGATTCTCCTACTACTCTGCCGTCTTCATTCCCTTCCTCACAACCACTTTTTGAAAGAAATCATGTTCTTTCTCTCTTATTTGTCTTCGACTACCATTGGTACAAAAGTTTATGCTAAGAAAGAAAGTTTAGGAATGTGAATTAAAGCTCTGAATCTGAATTCAACATTCTAGTTCATATTTCTATCACTTTTATTTTTAAATGATTCACTTGGACTTTTAGTTGTTGATCATGGTGGGTTTATTTTTGTATTTGATTAAAAAAATTTTTTTACCATTTATGTGTCCTGGTTATCACTTTTCCCTGATGTATTTGGCTATACAGGTTTTAAAGAAAAAAGAGAAAACAGGCACAAAATGGAGACACTTGTGCTAAGCCCCATACCAGCAAACCAAGACTTTAACCTTATTGCAATTTTCAGCCTCTCCCGGGAATATGACTTCATGATTTCTATGACAGATCAGCTTACAATCTTCTTGAGGCTCCCTTTTGTCTGACATATGACCTCTATTTCTTCTTTCAAGATTCTTTCTGGATTTCAAAATTTGATATTAATATGTCTCTGTGTGCCTCTTTTTGCATTTATAATACTTTAAATTCATTCAGTTTTTGGATGTACAGATTTATGTCTCATCAAATTTTACAATTTGTGGGCTATTATTTCTTCATATATTCTTTCTTCCCCTTTTACTTTCTTTTTTTTGGGGGGGGCGAACTGTCATTATGCATATGCTGGTATGTTGATAATTGTCCCACATACTTTTATGAACTCCTCATTTTTTTCTGCTCATCACACTCGGTGATTTCAATTTACCTATATTCACATTTGCTGCTTCTTTCTTCTGCTGCTCAAAAACTGCTGTTGAAGCCTTCTAATAATTTTGTCATTTCACTTATTGTACTTTTACCACCAGAATTTCTATTTTATTTTTTTAATAAATTTTATCTCTTCATTCATGTGATCTATTTGTTAGACATCATTCTTTTAGCGTCATTTCTTTGTCCATGGACTCCTTTAGCTGTTTGAAAGTATTTGTTCAAATATACAGTGGATTTGTCACATAAGCCAAATGTCTACTACCCACAGGGAAAGTTTCTGTTAATATGGTATTTTCCTTTGAATGATCCATAATCTTTAAAATTTTATTTATTTATTTATTTCTATTTCTATTTTTAGACAGCATGAACAGGGTAGGGGGAGAGGGAGCAGGAGAGAGAGAGAATCTTAAGCAGGCTCTACACCCAGCTTGAAGCCTGATCTGGGGCTTGATATCACGACTGTGAGATCATGACCTGAGCTGAAATCAAGAGTTGCATGCTTAACTGACTGAGCTACCCAAGTGCACCAATCTATCCTTTTTTGTTTCTTCGCATGCCTCATAATTTTTGTTGAATACTGGTGTTTTGGGTATTATAATTTAGTAAGTTTGGTAATCAGAATCTTTCCCTTTTTCAAGGTTTGTTGTTACTTACTGTGGGTTGTAGGTTTTGGTTTGTTTAATATCTTTTTCTATTATATTTTGAATAAATTTTTTGCTGTATTTGGTCTATGAAGCCTCAATTCCTTTGGCTTGTGGTCAGCTAGGGCTTGACAAAAATTTCATTAAAGCGTAGAAACATAAAAGAAAAATACTCTCTGTTTTTTACAAAATGCCTCTTTCAAAGTTTAACCATGCTGTTTACAACTTTACCTTTACCCTCATTTTCAGCTTGTGCTGATCCTAAAACCCAGCCATGGGTGAAAGCCTGGGGTTATTTCAGGTTTTTTTGACCATTCTTCCTGCTCTTGGCATTCATTAGACTTGTTAGATTTTCTGTTATACAGGAAAACATCTCAAAGACTTGATTTCTGAAAGTAATTCCCAAGTTGGTCTACTAGTCTTTCATCATGTTGTCAATTGTTTGCCCCTACTGTAATCTTGTGCCCCAGATGGCAGCAAATTGTTCATTTGCCTTTCAATGTGTTCAAAGAATGCTGTCTGATTAGCTGCTTTTCTGCCCTGAAAGAGTTCTAAGTTAAGTGAAACAAAAGCAACTGTCTTGCATCAGTCTTTTAGGAAATCTCCAGACAAGTTAAAACAAACACACACAATTTTTGGTAGCAAAGATCTCTCTGTTTCCTTCAGAAGCAGGTATCCACAACTGGAATGTTGGTTGTCCTCTTCAAAAATGCTGCTGCATGGGTATTATCAGCTATCTATATCTATCTATATCTATATCTATATCTATATCTATCTATATCTATATCATCTATCTATATAATCTATATCTACATATCTAGAATGAATTATATAATTATGTAAATATCCACAGTCTCATTGGTAGCATGTGAAAATGACAATATTTAATATCTGAGTCTCTTAATCCTGAAACTATGTTCTTTCTATGTTATGTATTTTCTCATATGCCCATCTATTCTCCATATTTGGCCAAGCTGGACTCAGTATACACTTTTTCATTCCTCCTTATCCACACTTGGTCTCTGATTAAAGTTGCATCCCCAAGAGATCTGCCCACATGGCCCACTTCCAGCTTTTTACTATCTTCCTATTTACCCTTTCCAGCAGGTTTATTTTCTCTTTTTCCATAGACTGTTTTTTGGGCATTACTGAACTACTATTCTAAATTATACTGAAATATTTTACAGTATATATTCTTGTCTATTAATTTCACTTGCTTCATATACAGCTTAATGTGCAATAGCAGTTTTATTCTCTGATTATTTGGTTTTATACATTTTTTTCTCTTTTCTTAAGTAATATTATTTGCCAGTTGGACCTTTATAATCTATCTTCTGTGTCGATTACATTTCCCCTTTTTGCTTCCTTTATTCTTCTCCTCTGTATTCTCATATTGGTTCAAAATTTTGTCCTTTGCATCACTGATTCAATTTTCTCCAACATCAAGTCTGTTATTTATTGCTTTCAAAGCATATTTCCTGCAGCATGCATAGATTGTTGGCACATAGCAGTGATTCAACAAATTATAGTTTCTCTCTCAAGGTGAAAGACCAAGCAACTCACAGGCACATTTTGGAATGGTCAACTGGAAGCATCCTTGATACATAAACTCACATTCTAGATTTAAGGAAAGAGAAGGGCAGGGGGATGTGTTAGGGGCTTAACCACACTACCTAAAACATTCTGAGGCAAATCAGGCTTCAAAGGGTGGGCTTTTTGATGACCACTGAACTACTATGAGGATCAATTATGGAGTTGGCCAGGGTAGGAATCTGAGTTACTCTAGGAACTTGGAGAAATAACTATATAGGTCCCAGAAAATAAATGAACCCAACCTCTCATAAAGAGAAGATTGTATCATTTTCTGCCAGGATAAGAAATAAGTTTCTAATTTTTTCAACTGAATGGAATACATAGACCTTTTTTTCACATCAATTTTACAGGTTACTAGGAGGAGATCCTTGGCACCTATATACATTTTATCATTTTTCCATAAGAGTATATATTAATAAAATTAGAAAATATTTAAGATACTTAACTCTAAAACTAGACTAAATATGACTTTTTATTATTTACAAAACACTACATACTTTTCCTTGGGAATTGGCATTTGTCATTAGGATACATTACAGCTTCTGTACTGAGCATTTGTCTCATTCTCATAAAATTCATTTTTTCCCCAAGTTTTTAGTAACTGGAATTTTCTCTAATACCCCTTTATTTAAAATTCAAATTTTAGGGATGCCTGGGTGGCTTAGTCAGTTAGGCATCTGACTTCAGCTCAGGTAATGGACTCGCAGTCTGTGAGTTTGAGCCCCACATCAGGCTCTGTGCTGACAGCTCAAAGCCTGGAGCCTCCTTCCAATTTGTGTCTCCTTCTATCTCTCTCTGCTCTTCTCTCACTTGTAATTTCTCTCTCAAGCTCTTTGTTGGGCTCTGTGCTGACAGCTCAGAGCCTGGAACCTTCTTTGGATTCTGTGTCTCCCTCTCTCTCTTCCCCTCCCCCACTCATGCTCTGTCTCACTCTCTCTTTCAAAAATAAACTTAAAAAATTCAAATTATATATAATTAAAGTGACTGGCAAAAATTTGAATGATTCTCATGAAATTTTAAATTAATTTTAAATGCTTATTTATTTTAGACAGAGAGCATGAGTGGGGGAGAGGAGCACAGGAAAAGGGAGAAAGAATCTTATTTTTAATTTTTTAATGCTTATTTAAATTTGAAAGAGATACAGAGAGAGACAGCACACAAGCAGGGAGGAGCACAGAGCCTGCCATGGGTTAGAACTCACCAGTGGTGAGACCATGACCTGAGCAGAAGTTGGATGCTCCACCAATTGAGCCACCCAGGTGTCTCAGAGGGAGAGAAAATCTTAAGCAGGCTCCATCTCAGCAGGGAACCTGATGTGGGACTTTATCACTCAACCTTGTTATCATGACCTGAGCCAAAATCAAGAACGGATACTTAACCGAGCCATCCAGACACACCTAAATGCTATTTTTTTTAACATTCTAGTTTGTTAATAAAGGGGAAGAGAGTGCCAGCATATTTCATCTGTAATCATTACTAAAATGAAAGGATATTTGTCCCAAAAATTGTTAGAGTAAATTGTAGATTTTCTTAATTTGAAAAAGTCTAAATTTTATATGACAATTTATTTTCTAGTAATTTCCATATCAAAAGTTAAAAGCCATTTTTCTTGGAACTGTGGTGTAGTACATGGCAGAGGCATCCAGCTGCTTAATAAAAAACCTATGCAGAATTTTACCCACACTCCAATTCTTACAAAACATCACATGTTCCCAAGTATCTATCACCTGCTTTTAATTATGACTGAGGAGTCAAAAGTTAAAAATACTATTGAGACTAATACTATTGAAACTAAAATATATGTTTAATGTGGAACAAATAAAACAAAATTAGAAAATTAAGGCAGATTTTCATAATTTGATTTAGTGTAAGAGTAAAAAATATATTTCCTATGGGGCGCCTGGGTGGCTCAGTCAGTTGGACGTCCAACTTTGGCTCAGGTCATGGTCTCGCACTTCATGGGTAGGAACCCTGCGTCGGGCTCTATGCTGTCAGCTCAAAGCCTGGAGCTGCTTCAGATTCTCTGTCTCCCCCTCTCTCTGCCCCTCCCTGTTTGCACTCTGTATCTCTCTGAAAAATAAACATTAAAAAACTTTAAATATATATATATATATTTCCTTTAATAGCACTTTTGTTTTACATTTACATCTCCTCTTTCATATGGCATTTATTCATTGAGTTGTTATTTTGCTGTTACAAGGTATTTCCATTTCACAGTGGCAGAAGTCCAGGATAACACAGTAAATGGAGTTTGGTACACTGTAGTTCAGGGAAGAGATCACTCAAAAGGATTTAATGCATTTGGAATGCCAACTAATTAAACACCTGGAGATGAAGTGCACTTTTCCTGGCTGAGTTCTGGCACCTGTGTCTTAATTCAATATTCATAAAATCATAGCCAGGTCATGTGTGTACAGTTTTGGAGAAATAATAATTCTTCCAACCCACAGACTCTTCCAAAATGTAGAAAAGATAGAAATAAGTTTTATTTTTAAATAAGCATATCTAGATTACAATGTCTCATAGGTAAGTCAAAGAAATTCCATTCTATTTACACAGCCAGTTGCCACCCAAATTCTCAAGTCCTCTCTAACAGGACTTAACACCATCATTTGTTACAAATTCTCTAATAAAGTTTATCCTAAGTTTATTTGGGAATTAAGGTAACCATTTGTTTTAGTTAATTGCATTTCTCCAAACTTCTCATCTCTATGACAAGAAGATGGTTACAGCTCAGAAAAAGGTGCCCACCTTAAACTTACACTGTGAGAAGGAGCTAGAGCTGCTATCTTTGGAAATGTTTACATTTGAAAGGGATGACTCCCAGACACAAAAAACATTCCTTGGTTGTAAACTGGCAAGAGAGTTACTAAGCCTCTAAAAAGATATACAAAACAAAACAAAGTTAGCTTAGAAAAAGAATTCACAATCACTAGGTTTCTCATAGAAAAACTGCAAGAAAAATAAAAAGGGAAAACGCACACACAAGACCTTCTGCACTGACAGTTGGCACTGTGAAGGACTGAGTGGGAATCCCAGTGGCTTGGCATAGATGAAACAGACTAGAATAGCACTGCAAAAGTTCAGAAAAGTAAAGTATTAATAGAATTAAAATCCACAAAAGTAGAACAGAATCTACACGATAAACCTAAATAGTGTCAGGTCCTGCTGAATAGAGGTTTTAAATAGAGTAAAACAATCTAACATAATGATGAGTATGTCTGAGATACAATTAAAAATCACTCATTACAACAAGAAAGAAGAAATCCACAATTTTCATAGTAGTTGATTATTATTTATTTGTATTGTTTTCAAAGTATTTCTTTTTTATCATTTTTTCCCCATCATGATGATGGTACTGTTTAATCCCTATCCTTCAACCCACTTCCCCTCTTGTAACCATCAGTTTGTTCTCTGTAGTTTCTTGTTTTGTCTCTCTCTCTCTCTCTTTTTTTGTCCTTTGCTCATTTGTTTTGTTTCTTAAATTTCACATATGAATAAGATAATATGGTATTTGTCTTTCTATGGCTTATTTGACTTAGCATTATATTCTCTCGCTTTGTCCATGTAATTGCAAATAGCAAGATGTCATTCTTTTTTAGGGCTGAATAATATTCCAGTGTGTGTGTGTGTATGTGTATATTTCACATCTTCTTTAACCATTCATTTATTGATGGACACAGGCTGCTTCCATAGTTTGGCTGTTGTAAATAATACTGCAATAACATTGCGGTGCATGTATCCCTTTGATACATTGAATTATGAAATTCATAATTTGAAATAGGAAAAATAATCAACTTACAATAACACTGAGATGAAAAACATATTAGAATTATGTGAAAAGCATTTTAAAGTGGCATCCATAAAAATGCTTGAATAATCAACTACAAATTCTCTTAAAACAAATGAAAAATGGATGTCAACAAAAAATAGAAATAAAAAGTTCCAAATTTAAATTATAGAACTAAAAAAATTCAATTACCAAAATAAAAAACTACTTGATAGTAGACTGAAGATGACAGAAAATAGACTCAGTAAACTTGAAGATGGATCAATAGCATTTATTCCATCTGAACAACACATGAAAATTAAACTGGAAAAACATGAGCAAAATTTCAATGATCTGTATAACAATAACAAAATATATAACATTTTATCAGAATGAGAAGGGAAACAGAGTGGAGCTGAAAGAGTACTTAAAGAAACAACGGCAGAGGGACACCTGGGTGACTCAGTTGGCAAAGTGGCCGAATTAGGCTCACAGTTTGTGGGTTCAAACCCCAAATCAGGCTCTGTGCTGACAGCTCAGGGCCTGACCCTGCTTTGGATTCTGTGTCTCCCTCTCTCTGTCCTTTCCCTGTTCACACTGTGTCTCTCTGTCTCTCAAAAAATGAATAAATGTTAAAAAAATAAAAAAGAAACAATGGCAGAAAACTTTCCAATTTTTCAAAAAAATAATAAAATAAAATAAACCTGCAGATTCAAAACGTTGAATGAACTCCAAATAGAATACACCCAACTAATGCTATGCAGGAACCCATCAGAATCAAACTACTGAGAAAGAAAGACAAAGAAAAATCTTCACAGTGGTGTCAGCAAAAATGGCAAAGTAGGTAACTTCAAGATTCTGTCTCTGCACAGAAACCTTGGAAAATCAAGCAGAACAGTCAGAATCAAATTTGTCAGAATTCTGGAAAGCAGTCAAAGGCCTACAGAAAATAAGAAAATGTTGAAGCAAGAGAAAGCCTGCTTAAAAATGGCAAGAAAGTGTTGTGATATTCTATATGCTTTTATGCAGCATCCTCTCCAGCACAAGAGTAGTCTTAAGATAACTGCCCAAATTCCCAAAATGACACCCTAGTCTCTTGTTCCAGAGGTAGCAAAGCATATTTTATTTGCAAATTATGGTGTTTGCCTTACCTAACTTGTCAGAGGGCTACCTAAGATATTTTATTTATTTTTATTAACTTAGAACTCTCTTAGGGCAGAAATGCCATCACCCAGAGGGCATTCTTCAAAACAGCAAAGGGCAAATGAATAACCCACTGCCACCTAAAGCAAAAGATTACCACTGAGGTAAAAAAAAAAAAATGAATACAACAGAATCCAGGTAATAAAGACCAGGGAGAAAAACTCTTGGAGAGAAATTCTTTGGAGAATTATAGCACTAATAATGTACCTAATATACAGAGAATTTAGAAAGCCATGTGCATGCCAAGGAAAAAAGCATGCTCAGAACAGAACTCAGAAGATCCTAAGATTTTAACTCTGATTCTTGGGCTCAGTACAAGCAGGAAGTGAGAGGTAAGATAAAATATAAATAATCGGGACAGCAAGATAGTGGAGAAGAAGGGAACACTGTTACTTCCACAAGCCCACAACCATCAAACTGAGAAGAATTAAAGGCCAAAACATTCTGATCTCCAGGAGCAGAGGTGCGCACACTGACCTCTTAGTGATAACAGCCTCATGGATGCCTGAGTGAGTGAGAACTGGGAAAGGAGACTCTGAGGGAGAGAGCAGCGGCCCAAAGCAGAGCTGGGAAAGAGAGTGCCCAGAGAGTTAGCCCTGGGCGGCAAAGAGCAGGGTCCAGAGGCTACACAGCACCATGCAGCCATTGGCGCAGGGAGAGAAATCCGGCTCCCTCAGTGGGCTTGTTCTCCTGCGAGCCCGCAGCCCTCTGACCTCAAGTGGAACCAGGGAATCGCTGGCTCTCCAATTGCCCTGTGCAGTCCCAGTGAGAAAGCCGCCCAGGTGCTGGAGGTTATTTTAACGGTGGCTGAAGCATTAAAGTGCATGGACTATGATTTGGTGGCCTGGCAGAACTTAGAAAACTGAAACAATTTGACCCACATGTGACACAGGGAGGTTGGACTTAAGAGAGTTGATGGCAACACATGGTCTGAGAGGGACTTGCAGTGCCACCATTCTTCTCCCTGCATCCACTAAGGCGGGGCCGCAGAGACCAGCCTATGAGACCAGACCTACATCGAAATGTCCCCATCCGTGCTGGAGAGCTGCATTCTTCTTTTTGAGCTATTTTTACCTTTTTTTTCCCCAATTTTTTCTTGCCAAATTATTTTTTAATTATAATTTTTATAATTCTTTGCCTTGTTTTCTCTGTTCTATTTTCCTATTTCCTCCTTTTCTCCCTTTTCCTCCTGGAGTCTGGAAAAGACCAACATTTAAGTACGGTGATTAGATCAACACTAACCATCCAGATATTTTTTCCTTATCTGATTCTTATCTCTCCCCTTGGAAGGTTTTATGATCAGGCTGTCCTTTATCTATCGCTGTCTCTGTGCCCCTGGGTTTATTTATTTTTTTCTCTCCTATCCTCTCTTTTCTTTCCCGTTCATGTTCATTTTTTTCCTTTCCCATTTGGTCTGCTTGTTAACAGGATCTTTCAGTGCATTTGCATGCTTGTGTTCCCTTTGTGTAGGTGAGTCTGTTTTTCTTTTCAGGGATACCTCAAGAAACAAGCCAAAGCACACATAGTGGAAAGTCAAATATCACTGAGTAAGGAAATAGATTAATTACAGGCACAACAAGAGAAACTTAGAGACACCACTAAAAGAACATCTCCTGAAACAACAGGCCCTGAACACTCAAAGAGCCTCCTTTAATAGAGCGATACTAACAGGCGCACAGTGCAGAATGAGCTTTTAAAACTGACAAGAGACATAAAGATAGCCAAAATGAGGAAAAGACAGAAATCTTTTCTAAAGAAATTCCAGAAGGAAATCACAGGAACAGAAATGCTCAAAACAGACACAAGCAACATAACTGAAAAAGAATTTAGAACAATTATCATAAAATTAATCACTGGGCTTGAAAAAACATAGAAGCCATCAGAGATGATACTGATACGAAGACTAGGAACCTTCAAAATTGCTGTGACGAGTTTAAAAAAGGCTATAAATGAGGTGAATAATAAAATGGAGGCGACCAATGCACAGACTGAAGAAGCAGACGGAGAATAAGAGAATTAGAAGACACAGCTAGAGCAAAAGAGGAAGCCAATAAAAGAGAGAGAAATTGATACAGGAACACGAAAGGAGAATTAGAGAACTGAGTGATACAATCAAATAAAACAATATCTGAATCATAGGAGTTCCTGAAGTGGAAGACAGAGTAAAAGGTCCTGAAGCGGTGCTGGATCAAATTATAAATGAAAATTTCTCCAAACTGGGGAAAGAGAAAGACATTGAAATTCAAGAGGCATATCAAACTCCCATAAGACGTAACCTGAACCGACCTTCAGCATGACATATCATAGTGAAACTGGCAACATATAAGGATAAAGAGAGAATTCTGAAAGCAGCTAGAGATAAAAGGGCCCTAACATAAAAAGGGAAACCTATCAGAGTAGTTACAGACCAATCTAATGAAACTTGGCAGGCCAGAAAGGAATGGCAAGAAATCTTCAACATGATGAACAGGAAAAATATGCAACCAAGAATCCTTTATCCAGTGAGCCTGTCATTCCAAATAGAAGTAGAGATAAAGGTGTTCCCAAATAAACAAAAATTAAGAGAATTCATCACCACCAAACCAGCCCTACAAGAAATCCTAAGAAGGAGAAATGTAGCAAGGTATATAAGACACAAGAGACATCAATACAAACATGAACTCTACAGAAAGACAATGAATCTGAACATACATTGTTCAATAATAACACTGAATGTAAATGAACTGAAGACTCCAATCAAACGACAGAGAGTAGCTGAATGGATAAAAAAAAAAAAAAACCCAAATCCATCTATTTGCTGTCTACAATAGACTCACCTTAGACCTGAAGACAATGTCAGATTGAAAGTAAGGGGATGGAGAAATATCTACCTTGGGACTGGACGCCAAAAGAAAGCTGGAGTAGCCATACTTATACCAGAGAAACTGGACATTAAAGTAAAGGCAGTAACAAAAGATGAAGGAGGTCATTATATGACAATTACAGGGACTCTACATCAGGAAGAGCTAAAAATTATAAACATCTATGTACCAAATTTGGGAGCCCCAAAATACATAAAACAACTAATTGCAAATAGAAACAATCTCATCTATAAGAATGTGCTAATTATAGGGGACTTTCATACTCCACTTACAACAATGGATGGGTGACCCAGACAGAAAATCACTAAAGAAATAATGGACCTGAATGACACACTGGAACAGATGGAATTAATATATTAAGAACTCTGCATCCTGAAGCTAGGGAATTCACTTTCGTCTCTAGTGCTCATGGCACATTCTCCAAGACTGATCACATACTGGGTCATATAACAGCCCCCCATAAATACAAACAAATTCAGATCATACCATGCACACTTTCAGATCACAATGCTATGAAACTTGAAATTAATCACAGGAAAAAGTCTGGAAAACATCCACAAATGTGGAGGTTAAAAATCACCCTACTGAAGAATGATTGGGCCAATCAGGCAATTAGAGAAGAAATTAAAAATATATGGAAACAAGTGAAAACAAGAATACAACAATCCAAATCCTCTGGGATTGGGGTGCTGGGGTGGCTCGGTTGGCTAAGCATCTGACTTCAGCTCAGGTCATGATCTCACAGGCTGTGGGTTGGAGCCCCACATCAGGCTCTGTGCTGATAGTTCAGAGCTTGGAGTCTGCTTCAGATTTTGCGTCTCCATCCCTCTCTGCCCCTACCCCACTCACTTTGTCTCTCTCTCTGTCTCTTGAAATAAAAAAAAGACATCAAAACAATTAAAAAACAAAAAAACAAAAACAAAAAAACAAAATCTCTGGGATGCAGCAAGGGCAGTCCTAAGAGGAAAGTTTATTGCAATCCAGGACTATTTCAACAAACTAAAAAAAGTGCAAATAAAAAATCTAACAGAGCACCTACTGTAACTAGAAGGGGAGAAGCAAGAGCACCCCAAACTCAGCAGAAGAAAAGAAATAATAAAGAAACCTTATAGAATCTCAAATAACAGTTGAGCAGATCAATAAAACCAAGAGTTGGTTCTTTGAAAAAATAAACAAAATTGATAAACCTCTAGCTAGGCTCCTTAGAAAGAAAAGAGCGAGCACCCACATAGAAAAAATCATGAATGAAAATTGATCTATTACAACGAATCCCTTAGAAATACACGCAATCATCAGAGATTACTATAAAAAATTATATGCCAACAAACGGACAACCTAGAAGAAACGGACAAATTCCTAAAAGACATGCACTGCCAAAATTCAAACATCAAGAGATAGAAAGCATGAATAGACCAACCAACAAAGAAGAAATCGAATCTGTTATCAAAAATCTCCCAATGAATAAGAACCCAGGGCCAGATGGAATCCGAGGGGAATTCTGTCAGACATTTAAAGCAGAGCTAATACCCTTTCTTCTCAAACTATTCCAAAAAATAGAAATAGAGGAAAACTTCCAAACTCATTCTACAAAGTCAGAATCACATTGACCCCCCCAAACCAGACAGAGACCCAGAAAAAAAGAGAACTACAGACCAACATACGTAATGAATACAGATGCAAAAATACTCAACAAGATACTGGCTTATCGAATTCAACAGCATATAAAAAAATATCCATCATGATCAAGTGTGATTCATTTCTGAGTTAAAGGGCTGGTTCAATAATCACAAATCCATCAATGTGCTACATCATATTAACAAAAGAAAAGATAAAAACCATATGATCCTGTCGATAGATGCAGAAAAAGCATTTGACAAAATACAGCACCCTTTCTTAATAAAAAGCCTTGAGATAGAGTAGAAGGAACTTACCTAAACATTATAAAAGCAGTTTATGAAAAGCCCACAGCTAATATCATCTTCAATGGGGAAAAACTGAGAGATTTCCCCCTGAGATCAGGAACATGACAGGGGTGTCCACTCTCACCACTGTTTTTTCACATAGTGCTGGAAGTCCTAGCATCAGCAATCAGATAACAAAAAGAAATAAAAGGCATTAGAATTGGCAAATATGAAGTCAAACTTTCACTTTTCGCAGAAGACATGATACTCTACATGGTAACCCAATCGACTCCACCAGAAGCCTTCTAGAACTGACCAATGAATGCAGTAAAGTTGCAGGGTACAGAATCGATGTACAGAAATCGTTTGTATTCCTATACAACAATAATGAAGCAATGGAAAGAGAAATCAAGAAACTGTTCCCGTTCACAATTGCACGAAAAACCATAAAATACTTAGGAGTAAACCTAACCAAGAATGTAAAAGACCTATATGATAAAAACTATAGAAAACTTATGTAAGAGATGGAAGAAGACACCAAGAAATGGAAAAACATTCCCTGTTCATGAATCAGAAGAATAAACATTGTGAAAATGTCATTAGTATCCAAAGCAACCTACACATTCAATGCATTCCCCATCAAAATTGCACCACCGTTCTTCTCAAAGCTAGAACAAGCTATCCTCAAATTCATATGAAACCACCAAAGACCCTGAATAGCCAAAGTATTATTGAAGAAGAAAACCAAAACAGGAGGCATCACAATCCCAGACTTTAGCCTCTACTACAAAGCTATCATCATCAGGCCAGTATGGTTTTGGCACAAAATCAAACACATAGACCAATGGAATAGAATAGAGAACCCAGAACTGGGCCCACAGATGTATGGCCAATTAATTTTTAACATAGCGGGAAAGAGTATCCAATGGAAAAAAGACTGCCTCTTTTGCAGGTGGTGCTGGGAGAACTGGACAGCAACATGCAGAAGAATGAAACTAGACGACTCTCTTACACCATACACAAAAATAAACTCAAAATGGCTGAAAGACAGGAATGTGAGACAGGAAACCATCAAAACCCTCAAGGAGAAAGTAGGAAACAGTCTCCTTGACCTCAACTGCAGCAATTTCCTACTCGACCATCCCCAAAGGCAAGGGAACTGAAAGCAAAAATGAACTATTGGGACCTCACCAAGTTAAAAATCTTCTGCACTGAAAAGGCGACAATCACGAAAACTAATAGGCTTTGGAAGGAATGGGAAAAGATAGTCACAAATGACATATCAGATAAAGGGCTAGTATCCAAAATATACAAGGAACTCACCGAACTCCACACCCAAAAACAAATAACCCAGTGAAGAAATGGGCAGAAGACATAAACAGGCACTTCTCCAAAGAGGAAATCCAGATGGCCTACAGGCATGTGAAATGATGCTCAGCATCACTCATCATCAGGGAAATACAAATCAAAACCACACTGAGATACCACCTCATGCCAGTCAGAGTGGCTAAAATGAACAAATCAGGAGGCTATAGATGCTGGCGAGGATGTGGAGAAACGGGCACCCTCCTAAACTGTTGGCAGGAATGTAAACTGAAACAGTTGCTCTGGAAAACAGTATGGAGGTTCCTCCAAAAGCTATCCATAGAACTCCCCTATGACCCAGCAATAGCACTGCTGGTGATCTACCCAAGGGATACAGGAGTCCTGATGCATAGGGGTACATGTACCCAGTGTTCATAGCAGCACTGTCAACAATAGCTAAATCACGGAAAGAGCCTAAATTACCATCAACTGATGAATGGATCAAGAAGATGTGGTTTATATATACAACGGCATATTACATGGCAATGAGAAAGAATGACATATGGCCATTTGTCGGAAAGTGGATTGACTTAGAGGGTGTCATGCTAAGCGAAATAAGTTAGGCAGAGAAAGACAGATACCATATGTTTGCACTCATAGGTCTAACAGGAGAACAGGAGAAACCTAATGGAGGACCAGGGGGAGGGTAAGAGGGAACAAGAGTTGGGGAGAGAGAAGGACGCAAAACCTGAGAGACTATTGATTACTTAAAACGAACCGAGGGTTGAAGGGGAAGGGGGAGGGGGAAAAGAGGTGGTGGTGATGGAGGAGGGCACTTGTGGGGAAGAGCACTGGGTGTTATATGAAAACCAATTTGACAATAAACTATTAAAAAAAGACTCCAATATAAAAGTGACATAAACCAAATATACTACAAAGTAGAAAATATGACCACAAAAAACATAAGGAAAAATACTCAACATCACTGATAATCAAATAAGTTTGAATAAAGCAGCATATTTCTCCTTGATATATTTACCTGACTGCCTAATAATAATATAAAACAATATTCAAAAGAAATCATTTGGAGGCAGCTGGGTGGCTCAATGGTTTACGCATCTGACTTCAGCTCAGGTCATGATCTCACAGTTCGTGGGTTCAAGCATCGCGTGGGGCTCTGTGCTGACAGCTCAGAACCTGGAGCCTGCTTCAGACTCTGTGTCTCCCTCTCACTTCCCCTCTCCAGTTGCATGCTGTCTCTTTCTCTCTTTCAAAAAGAAACATAAAAAAAAAAACATTTGATTTCCCAGCCTCAAAACTACCCTTACTTCAGACTTCACAATTTTAGGAAATGGCACCTTCTGTCATCACTTGTGCATATCAAAATTTCACTGATTCCTCTCTTTCCATCATAAATCCATTTGATCCATCAGCAAATCCTATAAGATTTAGTCTCAAAATATTTATCCAAAATGACCACTACTAACCATCTCTATTACTCTAATTCAAGTTACAATCATCTTTCATTTGTAGTCTGTTCTCAACAAAGTAGCCAACATAATCCTTTGAAACATGAATTAGTTCCTGTTACTCCTTTGCACAAAATCATGTAGTAGCTTCATTATACAATTGGGATAAAATCAAAACTCCTTACTCTAGTCCATGTAGGCCTGTCTACCCTCTCAATTAATCTCATACCACTTTTTCTATATCTCACCACCTACCAACCACACCGGCCTTCTTGCTTCTTGAACAGTTAGTTGTCTTCTACTTCAGTACATTTGCACGTACACATCCTTCTCCCTGGAACATTCTTTCCCCATTTGACAATATGGATCATTCAATCAGCTCTCTGATTAAATATTACTTTTTCAGAGTCATCTTCCCAGGTTACCTTATTCAAAATTGTTCTTTGTGTCTCCACTTAGTCATTTACTGCAACATTACTCAGCTTTAGTTTCTTCACAGCACTTAAGAGTATATCACATTGTTTTATAACATATTGTTTTATATTGTATGTTTGTTGCCTATCTCCCACTAGAATGTAAGCTCTTTTAAAATAGAATATTAGTCTAGTGGCCCATCATCTAGAAGAGCTACTGGGACATAAGTGGTACTCAGTAAATATTTCTTTAATGAATGAATATTAATATTACCACTTCTTTGGTATATTTTTAAAATTCTTCATCATTGGCGACTTTGCCAGTTGTTTTTACTTTTTTATAAACAGTTTGGAATTGCGTGTTATTTGGAAATGACAGCAAATATTTAACAGTCACTGAAAACTGTTAGATATTATATTGGCATATCGCCCATATTTTTCATTAGTTCACTTATCATGTAGATTTCAAACTAATAATCCTACTACTGGAATCTATCCTGAGGAAGTATGAAAACTATTGAAAAGTTATATACTTAAAGAAAGCCCTTTATTTTATTATTATTTATAATGGTTAATATAAACATGAATTAACAGGCCAATAAGGGACTAGTTTTGGGGGCAGATAGTTAATGTGATAATGTGACATTGAAGGTGATGATTATAGACAAGTTACACATGGAAGTATTCTTAGGTTGTAATGCTAAGTGAATAAGCATGATAGAAAATCACATACATATTTTTAATGTAATGAATGGAAAATATTTTAATGTAATAAATGGAAAATACTTAGGAAAATCCAATAAGTGTATGTATCAAAATAGTAGTAACCAGTTGTGTTAGCATTGCAGTATCTTATAATGATTTTCTGTATCAAGGTGGATCTGTGATTTTCTTATTTTAATTTCAACTAATTTTGATGTTTACCAAAGCATTACATGCATGTAGTTTCAAAACACAAATAGTACAGTAAAGTTTATAAGAAGACCAGTAAGTAGTAATCCTATCTCAGTTATGCTTTCTACACTTTTATATGGCATTAACTTTTACACTTTTAAATGACACATTTTGCTTATATTTCTAGTTTCTCAGTTACAAAGATTTATGATATTTAAGATGGTGAAGTCTTAGTAATCTTAATCCTCTTTTTCCCTTCCACCCATTCTCTCAATATAGCATCACTTTTTATTGTCATCATTAAATGTTTACATTGTCATAAGTATTTAAATATGATTCACTGCTGAGCCAAAACTTATACAATGATTTTACTTTCTTTTTGAGAAACTTAAAAAATATCCTTGAAGGTAAACATTATCTCCTATTTTTTTCATTTGCTGAATTCCTGCATATTTATCAGTTCTACCAGAACCCTTCGAGAGAAATTTAAAATCCCAACCATACGTAAAGAAGGATCAATCTCATCAGTTAATCTATAAATTCCATTCATTTACCTGAGTCCTCTGTCCTCCTGTTCCAGTCTGGACTGTGTTGGTTCTCCAGGACTCCTACACATCTCTTGTCCAGGGACCTCCATTCCTTTCACTGTTGACTTGAAAATCATCTTTATTACCCTAGAGGAATGATGAAATTTGTGGCTGCCCACCAGCTTTTAAAAATCCCCTTCCCATTTTAATAGTTTCCTAAAATTGCTTTTCACATGTAGAATTTTAAGCAAATGCCAGTGTCACTTTTTTTTCCATAGTGTAGTCATATGACTAGCTTCTATCAAACAAATGTGTCTGAGTGATAAATGGAATGTAGAAGTAAAGATCTGAGGTTGTGTGGCTCTCTCAACAACAGGGGCATGATGAACATGAGCATATTGCTTAAAGTTTGGCAGGGCCAACCTAGCAGAAATAAATTGTGAGATACTGTCATTTCCATACATTTGCCACCAAGTTATTCATTATAGTAAATATATCATTCTCTTAGGGACTCCTAATTTCTATTAATGTTGTTCTTTTTGCATTATGTCATACTCATTTACATATTTGTTCACATTCAAACTGTATAGGTCACTTCAGTTTCCTCCTTTCCTGTTTTAAATATATATTCTTTTGTGGCAAGTGTTGCCAGTTCTCCAGAAGGGGAAAACATTCACAAGAGCTACCCATTGTTGGCTGGAAAAGTAAAATTCCATAGCTTTGATAGGCTGTTTTTATCCCACTTAATGTATGATCTGCTTCAGAAATGTTACCATTCTGCTATTCCCACACCACTTTCTCCATGATTTGCACTGGTTTTCTCACAAAATGCTCAATTTCTTTCTGTCAGTTATTCCCAAATAATTTTTGTCCAAGTCAGGAATTTAGGAAAGTTTGTGTTAAATTGCTGTGGATATTCTGTAGTCATTATACATTTTGTAAACCAATAATGGTGTAGAAATAGAGAGAAAGAAAAACCTGTAACAAGCCACCTGAATAAAACCATAAAGCAGAAGGTCAGGGATAATTTGTTTCAGAAAGGTACTCAATTATACCCACCCCATTCCTCAACCATACATTATCTCTGGGTTTACTAGACCTTAGTTAAAACTAAAATTCAGTCCCATTAAAGGCAAGGGTATTATTATCATTAGAGAAATCTTTTGCAGTTGTAATTATGAGGGCCTCTGACCCTTCAAGTTAGAATATACTTTGTATATAAAGTGACAGAGTAATTTGGCTAGAGCAAGTCTCTGTGTAAGCTAATTACATGTGGTAATTTTGCCTGAAAGGAGACTGACTTGAAAATGAATCCAATTTAACGGTGAGGAGATTGTTATAAGAAACATTTCATTGTGGGCTTGGAAGTCCCTTAAAGTGCTAATTTTTCACTTGAATAATCATATTGCCATAGCGAGGATTTTTCAAATTACTTAATATTTGTGAGATATTATTTGAACTAAGAAAAAATAAAGACAGATAGTGAGGATTTTTTTGAATTTTATGGGAACAGTTTGGGATACTATCTAATTATTATTCACACATTAAAATTAGCTTCTGCTACCCTCTTCCTACTTTTTCATAAGTTATGGTGGACCACCTTGCTCCATTAAAGGACAAAGCTAATTCCTTAATTACACATCAACTCATAAGGAGTATAGTTTGTCCAGTTTATCAAGCTCTCTGAGTTTTGCTTCTTAACAATATAATTTCTCTCAGGAATTTTAATTATCATTTCTCATAAAATCATTACATGTAGCTAGCAGCTGTTATTGTATAGGGAGTTGAAATATGACAACTGTAAGCAGAAAGGGCAGAAGAAATACTTTGATACCTGTTCTGAAATTCTCTTTCCTTTCAAGTTACTCCAATTCTTAGAATTGCCATTGTTAATTATTCCATAGTGTTAAAGCCTAAAGCTTCCAGAACGCCCCTGTAAAATTGCAAATCTTTTCTGGGAGAGTGTCATGTGTGCTCTGGTGCCATCCCAGGTCTCCAGCTCAGGAAGGAACAGTAATGACCTCAGTACTTTGGATAGCTTGTGACAAATGGCTCTCACCTGAACCTCTTTCTGTAAATTTCCCTTAGCAGAAGAGAGGTGTTTCACTGAATATCTTATCTCCTCCATAGGATCAGCTCACGTCCTGTGACTTTTCAGTGATGGAACATAATATCCTGACCTTCTTGTATCAATGTGGAAGATCTCTAAAAGGTCATTCCTGCTCCAGAGTTCCCTATAGGATCAGCCAAGGCCACTATTGTAACTTCTTCGGTGTTCTATTTACCCTTTTGTGCAATCCTGATTCCCTCCCCTCTCAAAAGAGTTAACTAATGAATCTCCTAGAAATAACTCTAAGTGCTTCACAGTACATTTCCTGAGGAATGTAACATAAAAGAGTTAAGAACTTTAGGAAATTTCCTTGAAAGAGATTCTACAATGTGATGGATAACTGACAGCCTCTGACATGTAGTTGTGGTACAGTACGTGAAGTTTTTTCATTAAGTGACGAACTGAGATGAAGTTCTAAAGGACAGGATGCCCGGGAAGGTGTGATACTTTAAATATTTGGGAGTTTTTATGGGGAATGGTGAGAGAGAATAATTATGAGGACTTCAACAAGATGTCTGTGCTAGAGGTCAGTTATGCACCTGAGAAATACAGTGAAAGGCTGAGGGTGATTAATAATCTATATAAGATAAAGTATGAAAACCAAAGAATATTCTTGGCAGCATATAAATAGACTCATCTGCAAGAACTGAACAAATAACACTGTGAGAATCAGGCTTAGTACTCAATTTTAGGAGTATCCACACTCTGGAAAAGGCTGAACTTTCATACTAGGCAAATCTGATATGCCAAAATCAGGGTCTTGATTGGAAAAGGTTGTATTCTCAAGACTTGGGATAAGAACATCTGCATTGGAACACTTGAAAACCTCATAACATAAAATCACCTTGAATCCTATGGTTCTATAAAAATCTTCCACTTTTTCGTTTTGAAGGCAGCCCATCGCTTATCTTGCTTAAAGACAATCAAGAGGACTGTCTCCTCAAAGGTAACATTTTACCCCTTACGATCTACTTCCATACTTACTGGCTAACAAGCCAATAATTAAAGTCAAATTATAATGTAAACCAGTGAAAGAAGTGCTAGATCTTCTAAAGAAGAGGCTAGACATTGAACTTGCTGCAATATCTGGCCAAAGTGTACCAAAATTAACTCTCTCTCTCTCTCTCTCTCTCTCTCTTTCTCTCTCTCTCTCTCTCTCTCTCTCTCTCTCTCTCACACACACACACACACAGACATGCACGTGCACACACACACTATATATAATATATATATGTATATGTGTGTGTATATATATATATGTAGCTGGACCCTAAGGGTGTTGGTTCAAATGAGACAAAGTATAAAGTTGGATAAGGAAGAGTGTATCAGAATAAAGTCATACTCTTATAATACAGAATTTACTGTCTTGACACGGACAATGGAAATTGGTTCTAATACACTAGTAGGTTGCCTCTTGTATCCTTGAAAAAAGTGTTGGCTCTCACAAAGTGAAGTAGAAATGCCAAAACTTCCCTACAAAACAGTGGAGGAATGAATCAAAGACTCAGAGAAAAGGCATATACTGATGTGGATATACTGTAAGTTTAGAAACTCCTCCAGGTGACTGTAGGTCCCAGGAGATATTCCATTGTTAAAAGTAGTAAGAAATGCACTGGCGGTGGGATACAAGTATTATTAAGGATCTCAGACATAGCTGTTCCCTGAAGTTCTGGAATGAGAGTAGGAGGTCCTATTATATAACTGACTTTGATATAAATTAATAGGGTCAAAATGGTAGCCTATAGAATCTGACATGCAGAGAGCAAGAGATGGTAAATAGAATACAGTATTTCCAGGGGCAATAGAGATGGGAATTTAAACAGGGTATTGCCCAATCTATATGCTCCAAAATAATCAAGTATGGATGATTATGAAGTTGAGGCCAGCTGCTTCAATAAAAAATTATGATCCTAGTTTTGCAAAGTGAGCCAATTCTCAGGCCAAGACCAAATGACTGAGGAGAATGCTGGATATTCATAAGGAAGAACTCTGAAACACAAGTATATATGGTATTCATTTCCCCAGTCCTTCTCTGAAGGGACCTATGACCATTTGCTTATGTTGTTTTAAATTGGGAAAAAGGGAATATTCAACATTTCAAGAACTATTGCACCTAGGATATGAGCCAACATTGATACCCAAAGTGTCTGAGGTGAGGGATATGTAGAAGATACCAGTAATAAATAAATTTGCTTCCTATATTTGAATGATTGTCTATTTCCTGGGTCCACAGACTTGCCTGAAGGTCATATTTTGATTTCCAAATTTATAATCACACTGACATGTTTTGGAGTTGACAGAGCCCTCACATTGGTTCCTTGGTCTGTGGGTATGGGCTAGCATAGTTTTGACATTCTATACTTCTACTATTCTTGTTTCAGAAAAATTGTAAAAACTTAATAATGTAGGAATGAGCAAAGGAAATGAAAATGGCCAGTCTAATGGTCTAATATCTTATGTTAGAACAAGTAATTATCCTTTATATACTTAACTCCTAAACTTAGAGATACACCCAAGGTATCCATGGCTTTTTAAACAAATCCAAAACCCACTGTAGATTGATCAGCCAAAAACACATTATTTCATTCTTCTCACTGAACCAAATATTTATTGAGAACTCCCACACAGTATCCAGATTTTTGGTTAAAGAAGAGTAAAATTACCTAGCCCTTCTTGAGTTTGGTTATAATTCCAACCAGTACTACCTTCCTGGGTCAACTTATTTAAATAACTCATTTGAGTTTCAACAAGGAAATTATGCATTTAGTGCTCACGGTTTTATTGGATCAAATCAAACTGATTATATCCAAATATAATTTTTAATTTTTCCTTCTGTGAATGATACAGAAAAACATTCATTTTTATATTGTAGTAATAACAGTACACATTTAGTGTGTATAAAATATGCTGCTTTGTCTCTATTCTGGAAATAGTTATCTGATAAGATGAGATTGATGAATGGTTGGGGGGGAAGAAACATTTACTTTTGATTTTCAGAAGAAAATAATTTCACAAAATGATAAATTACAAACTAAAAACATTTACAGAATAAAAATAGAGATGCTTCATTAGAATCAGTAACAATGTGTGCATTTATTTCCATGTCATCCCTCTTCTGTCATACAGTTATTAGAATATCTGATTTGACTTTCATTATGCAATTTATATGACCTTCTTTTACTAAAGACCTTCCCATATAACACACTTTGAAAAATTTGTCAATTAGCAAGGATTAGTTACAGTTTTATAATTGTGTCATTTAGCATGGAAAATATTTAAGAAGTCAGGATTATAAAAATTTTTATACCTTTTAGTATATAGAATGATTTATTTATACATATAATACATACAATATATTAAGTTATATGTACATTGATTGATATATGATATCTTCACCATTCTTAAATTACTCTGTTCTCTATTGTAGTAATAAAACTGAGTCATATCAAATAATTTTCATCTAATTGAATGAATACTTCCCTATATGTATTCTGCATTTAATTTTTAATTATGTTTCCCTTGTCTTAGAAACTGAAACCTAAAGAGACATATTTTTTTTCTCTCAAATAAACCCCAAACTGTGCTAATTTACTTAAGGTGATTGTATCTTTTCCTATTAAAACTGACACAGGACTGACAGATACATTTGTTCATACTCGTTCAAGCAGAACTAGCCACTTCTTCCTCAGTACTAACATAGTAGACACTTTATTGGTACATTCGCCATGTTCTACCATAATTTCTGTTTATTGTTTTCTCCCCCAAAGGACTATAAGCCTCTCAAGGATAGAGATCTCATATTAGTAATTTTTGGTTCATTGCTATCTAAAAGAGGGCTGAATGAAGAATGAATATATTTCTTTTTCTTATCTTTTATTTAATATATCCTTTCTGAAATATATCTTTTTTCTAAATTTTAAATTCTCTTTTTAAATATAAGCTAAAACTTATTAGTTTCCAAGTATAGCCTAGTACTTCTGCTAGAAAAGAGCATGCACGATAAAAATTACCTCATTTATAATACAAAATTACTCAGTAGGGAAAAATAATTATTTCTTAAAAACATCAATTAAGGGCCTATTATGTTATTATGTTCCAAGTTATGTGCTAACTTTTTTGAATACAAAGAAGAACTTGATTTGGTCCCTACCCTCAAGTAGCTCATGTTCTAATGTGGAAACAAACAGAAGTAAGAAAATGAAAGCTATTATAAAATTATGCTTTGTATTCTATAGTACTACAAACATGTCTGTGACTTAACTAATATTCACTTTATACATTCTTTTTAAAAATTTTTTAATGTTTATTTATTTTTGAGAGGCAGAGAGACAGAGTGTGAGCAGGAGAGGGGCAGAGAGAGAAGGAGACACAGAATCCGAAACAGGCTCCAGGCTCTGAGCTGCCAGCACAGAGCCTCACGCGGGGCTCGAACTCACGAACTGGGAGATCATGACCTGAGCTGAAGTTGGCCGCTTAACCAACTGAGCCACCCAGGCGCCCCCACTTTATATATTCTTAAACTTTTGCATTATTATGTATGTTTTCTTGTGGTATGTATGGATAACTGTGTTATATTCCATGAGGGTGTGGAATGTTAATATGTTAATAATATCTTAAATGTACTAATGAAGCCCAGTGTACAGAGCAGGTGAGTTGAGGGAGCTTCAGTATAGTAGAAATATAGTGGACTTACAAGCATAAGAATTGAGTTCAAGTCTAGCTCTACTCTCATCTGGTTATACTTTACTTTGAACATATTATAAGCATATCTCTTAAAATAACAAAAATATATTTCCTTCTTGGTCTTTCTGGGTGTTAAAATAAATTTGTGAAAGTATATCGTAGGTGCTTATAAATATCCTTCTTTTAATAAGTATTCATTTAATGTAATTAGGTAAAGAACTTAGAAAAGTTTCACAAAAGAGCTAAAGTTATTTTAAATAGGTTTGGCCTTGGTTATGAGTGGCAGCAAGTATGGTTTTGTCTCACAGCCATCTTCCCTAAACATACATATGCTATTCATCATTGCCCTTTATTCACCAATTGTCTATCTCCTGATTGATATGTAAATATTTATTGTAATTAGCATAATTCTGAAAAATTCTGAAATGATTCTCAAGATTCCTGCTGGAGATATGGATTTTACTGTTATGATTAGGTCATATAGTGTGACAAAGGTCATGGGATTGTGCTGATGGAATTAATGTCCTTAATCAGCTGACTTTTGAATTATCAAAAGGAAGATCACCTTGGGTAGGCCTGACTCAATCAGGTGAGCCAAGAAAGAAACTGTGCTCTTCTTGAAACTAGAGATTTGAAGCAAGTGAGATATTTTCTTGCTGTCTTTGAAGAAAAAAAAAAAAAAAACTTGTCATGTGGAGAGATCCATGTGGTAAAGAATGGCTGGTGACCTGAAGGAAATGAATGAGATGACCCCAGCTGACATACAGGAAGAAAATGGGGATTTCAGTTTTACTACATCCTCAAAAACAGAATTCTGCCAAAAGCCACCTGAGCTTGAAAGATGACCTCAAATACCAAATAAGATTGCTGCTCCTTGCCCCTTTGATTTCAGCCTGGTGAGACATTGAACATAAGTAACTCAGTTGACCCAAAATCCTGACTTATAGGAACTGGAAAGTAATATATTTGTGTTGTCTTACGTCAATATTGTGGTGATGTGTTATGCAATAATAAAAAATGAATATATTTAAGTAATCTGAAGAGATGCTTTGATTTAGGATGTTGACTGGTGATAACAGTTTTGTGTTTTTCCTCTCAGTAATATGTCTTAGGCCTAGAAAAGCTGCATGGTAGGAATTACAGTTGGTAAAATCAGGGCAAGAAAAGGCAAATGAGGCAAACTTTTAGTACTCCTCTACTAGATATTAACTCAATTCTTAAAGCTAAAATATTTGTTTGTTTGTTTGTTTTACCTAGAAGAGGAATAAGGGGTAGGAAAGAGATTTGGCAATTCGCCAGGATGCAGGAAAATGGGGAAAAACAGCATGATATAGTAGAATGAAAAACAAGCAATGCAGATTTGAGTCCTGCTACCACATTTCAGTAGCTATTAACCTGAGAGGGTCTGTAAGATTTAGCTTGCTTAATGCTAAACTTAAGAGATGTGACTATATAATTTCTAGATCTCTTTTTGATTGAAAATGCTATGGCTCTTATAAATGAGGAAACTTGCTGATGTTTGATTTAATTACAAAAAAAATTTGTGAAGACTCTACGAGGGTTTGAGCAGTGTTACATAGTTATAAGTTTTGGTTAAAGAGTAATATACTTGAGAGATATATTTATATGTGAATATTATTATAAATTACATTATTAAGATATGGATAATATAATACTAATTATAACAATATAATATATATTATATATCACAGAATTGTAGAGCAAGAATTATTTAGAACCATCTCCCTTATCTTTTGCTTATATGCTTTAATTATCTTCAGTATATATACTCTGAAATTATGTGATGTATATCTTTTTTGATTGAAACACGAGATTGTTGGGGCACCTGGGTGGCTCAGTCCGTCAAACATCCAGCTTCAGCTCAGGTCATGATCTTGCGGTTGGTGGGTTCAAGCCCCATGTGGGTCTCTGCTCAGAGCCTAGACCCTGCTTTGGATTCTGTGTCTCTTTCGCTGTCTGCCCTTCTTCCACTCATGCTCTTTCTCTCCCCCCCCCCTCAAAAACAAACATTAAAAAAAAAAGAAACACAAGATTGTCTGATTCGGCACAAGAAATGTCAGAGAAGTGAAAGTCCTGTATCTCCTCTAAAATATCCTATAACCTGCCCCCCTGTATGATATAGTCTTTTCTCTAAATAGAGCTGTTTTCATGTCTTCTGTTATTTAAAAGGGATGAATTATATATCTAAGGACAGTGTTTTCATGGATATACTTTAGTCCTTATTAAAACAAAATGAGAGCCAAATGACATTTTTCACCAAAACTAGGAAAATAAAATGAGACCTGAAACTAGGAATAATAGTTCTGCTGAATAACATTTCATTACTGAGTTTAGAATGGCCGAATTATAAATACACTTGACACAATCATACATCAAATTTTTTTATTCCATAGTACTCTAATTTTTAACAATCAGTCAGTTATCTTAATGAGAATTAACATACTAAAAGTACATTTAAAAGGACATTATAGTAGTAACAAATCAGTGAAAGCAAAGAAATTAAAAAATGAAGCAATATTTCATTCTTTAACTATATTAGCTGAAGCTTAACTCATGGAGGCATTAAAGCTGTAAATCTCTAATTAGGTCAGAAAGTCTTATTCTCTAAACAGAAAAATAAGCAAATGGTAGAATTCCATCTGCTATCTTCACATATAAAAGAAAACAAATTAAATATTCAAGGTTACAGTACAGTATTTTAGTGTACACTCTGGATTTCAATTATGGTCCTGCAGGTTGAAAAATCATATGAAGGTCAAAAGAAGTAATAGCTTGGACATATTACCAGCTGTACCCCATCTCTAAGGTCTTATCCTAGCAAAATTATGAAATAAACCACTTTACTTACTTGTAGCTCACTCTAATTTTCTTCCATTCTCTATTATTTTATCCAAGGTTCCTTACATGCACTGTAGTTTTTTGAACAATTTACCCTTTCAACAAACTACACAAGTCTTACTGTGATTTCAAATATTCAAGATGATTTTAACTTAATAATTGTCAGTTTTATGAGTTTGGAAAATATGAGAGTAAGTATGCACCCATATGTTGTGTGTGTGTGTGTGTGTGTGCGTGTGTGTGTAAGAAAAGGCATTGTATAACAACTTGATGAGAGGCACTCTTGATGTAAATAGTACAAATGAATCCATGTGCAGATAATATGAAAAATATAGGGAACTGTGTAATTTAGAAAGCTTTATTGTTTCCTTAGACTATCTGCAAGGACAATATGAGACATGGACTAACAGTCTGCTTCTGGCTAATTAAAACTGCAATAGTTGTTTGTATCCTTAGAGCTCAAAGTATGTTAATTATATCTCAAATATATCCACTTTGTGCACAAAATATTTGTATATTAGGCAAAATTTTGAAAAAGAAATATCTTGAATATATTTCTGATTTTCAGAATTTAAAAAATTTGTTCTTAAATCATATATTAATTTTACATAATCATTTCATAAGTTTCCTTTTTGAACAAAAAACATATAAGATTAAAAACATGGGTCTATGTTAAGAATGCTGTATACAATAGAATGGACATCATTTCTGGATAGAAGGAAAATTGCTCAGAACATATAGAGGATACTGTTTAAGACAAAATATTTCATTAAATGAAGTTTTTATATGAAATATACCTTTTTAATAGTTTATTTTTAAATTGGTTTCCATATAACACCCAGTGCTTCTCCCCACAAGTGCCCCCCACCATGAAGGGGGAGGGGGAGGGAGGAGAGAGGGTGATGGTCATGAAATATACTTTTAAGTGTAATATGATATAGTCTGGGTAATGTCAGGCCATTGTATTAGTCATTATTAAAATTTAAAAGTGTTATTATTTTTTAATGGTGCTAAAAACCCATTGCCATTATAAATAGACAATAACTGCAAAATGTAAAGGGAACTAGTTACTGAATAATGCACCAGTTGCAGAGGTTTTCAATGGACTGTTCACTGCCTGTGAAGAGTACAGACTGAGTATAAATAAATTCCTTGGTGGAACTATTCTCCTTGATTAGTGGCACAAATAGTATACTCACTCTGACTCACCCCTCTAATGCGTACTGAAGACAGTGATGCATGCCTTATATTATCAAAAATAAATCACACAACAAGTGCAAATATTTCAGATGAAGAGGGACTGTTTTGATTGATGTTTAGGATGTTTGACAAGGAATATTATTGGAAATAGAGGACTTGGTAGCATACATATAACTAGGCATTGGGATGGAAAATAAAAGAAGCATATGTCATTTCCCAAGTTTTATTTATAGTTGGGGGCAATTTGACATTATAAACATTAATTACTTAGGTAGGTTTCTCCATCTCATGGGGAAACTAGTTCCCTTTACATTTTGCAGTTATTGTCTATTTATAATAGCAATGGATTTTTAGCTCCATTGAAAATAATAATAACACTTTTAACATTTAATAATGACTAATACAATGCCCTGACATTACTCAGACTATATCATATTACACTTAAAAGTATGTTTCATATAAAAATTCCATTTAATGAAATATTTTCATTGTCTTAAACAGTATTCTCTATATGTTCTGAGCAATTTTCCTTCTACTCAGCAATGACATCCATTCTGTTGTATACAGCATTCTTAATCTAGACCCATTGTTTAAACGTATATGCTTTTTTTGTTCAAAAAGGAAACTTTTGAAATGATTATGTAAAATTAGTATATGGTCTTATGAACATGTTTTTCAAATTCTAAAAATCCTTACACATAATGCTGTTTACATGGTTGCATAAGCATATTTGTAGTTACATATTCTCTGGCGTACAATCAGTTCTCTGAAGTTCATGCAGTTCAAATGAGAGAATTTCCTTCAAGGTTCCCAATGATTACAATCAACATGATAGGGATGATCTCTAGATTTATTTAGGGAATATTATTGTTACCTTTCAGTTTTTTAATCTTTTATTATCCATATACCTGTACTGGAAGAATATGTGACAGTTGGCTGAAATATGAGTTCCTGGAAAGCAAGAATAAATCGGAACTATTAGATCATATACGACTAGGGAGGTGTGTGTGTGTGTGTGTGTGTATGTGTGTGTGTGTGTGTTTAGGGGTCTCTCTCTCTTTCTCTTTTTTTGGTTTTTCATTGTGGAGTGGAAAATACTCATTTAGATGATCAATTTGTTTTTATTTAAAGAAACTCTTAGATAGATGCATTTTAAAATTTCCAACCTAAAACTTTCACCTGATCTTGATATTCTGGTGGGGAGGGGGGTGATGGTCATGGAGGGGGCACTTGTGGGGAGAAGCACTGGGTGTTATATGGAAACCAATTTGACAATAAACTATAAAAAATAAAATAAAATAATTTGGATCCTGTCTATCTGTTTGGTAAGCCTTCAGACAACCTATTCTTCTAGCGATCTTAGGCTTGTAGCTACAACTTTTATTCAGAATCAGCACATCTGCCTTTCAAACATCCTTAGTAAGTCTAAGTGCCCTGCAGGCATTCAGATTTCAATCTAAGTTCAGAGATAAGGTAAAGACATTTTCTGATTTATGTGGAAGTTGGAAGTAATGTCCGGCAAAAAAATACCAGAAGTACTTTTATTATTGCTTTGTTCAGGAAAGAAAAATCTTTACAAAGATATTAGCAAGAGAGCATGAAGCTCAACAACCCATTGAGCCAAACATATAGAAGCTAGGAAATAGGATTAATGTCAAAAGACAAAGAGGTATGGTAACTGGTGGCTAAAATGAAGAGTCCATCATCATGTTCCAAGCTCCATTTAGGTCTTCTGATGAAAAAGAATTCTGATATCAGGTTCAAATAAGGGACAATTCTCTAGAAGATGACATTAAACTGAGAAGACACATATGTTTTCCTTTGATGAATCACCTAGCCACTGACATAGGAACATAATCTGCTTTAAAAAGTCTTCTAGGTCACCTGTATTGAATGAAATATAATGATTTCTTGAACTCACCTTATAGTGAACTTTTGTATCATACCTGATTGAATAACCATACTCTAAACACACCAGGTAGCTATTATTGAGTTCTCTGTATATATAACTTGATAAAAAAATTACATATATATCAAAAGAATATCTCACACAAAAAGTTTATGTGTAAAGAGCAATAAGACCATTTTATACTTTATTAAAAGAGTTCCATTAATTCTACAGAAAACATTGCAGTATAATATTAGTATAAAATGTAAATTGGTTTAGGAAATACAAGGAATAATTCATTATCAATAATCAGCATTAAGTGACTCACAGCTTTAGCTTCCCCTTACCCCCCAACTCTATATAAACTCAAATAAGAATATTTATTAAATAGTGTATCAAATGTATTTAATATTTTTAAAACTGCTTTCAAATTTATTCTTTCTTTAAAGTTTCTGTTTAAGTTCCATTAGTGAATATACAGTGTAATATTAGTTTCAGGTGTACAGTAAAGTGACTCAACAATTCCATACAACACCCCAATACCCAATGCTCATCATGACAAGTCCACTCATTAATCCCCATCATCCAGCCCCCACCTCTGGTAACCATCATTTTGTTTTCTGTAGTTAAGTGTCTGTTTCTTGGTTTTCTCTTTAAGAAAAATAAAATGGCTTTAGACATTCACACTTTAGAGGTTAAGAAGCAACAATGACAATTTTTTTACTTGAAAGTTTTTCACATTGTAAGTACAATAGATAAAGAATGACTTCAACTGTTTTTGTTTTTAACATCATATTGAAAATATGAAAGAAATAATCTGGATATTGATAGCAATGAAACTGTTAATGATTGTCTTTTATGTGTTTTCCAAATGTATATAGTGAATGTGCATTACATCTTTAATGGAAAAATAAATTTTACTTTTGAAGTACATTTGAAAAATCTTGGCGTATTTCAAAACATGTCATATTTTGAGAAGGATAGGTGAAAACTGGATAGAAGGAAAGAAAAAGAATAAGCTAGGAAAAAAAGCAGAACAGTAAAAAAGGGTGGATCTTAGGGAAGAAGAGAGAAGGGAAACAAAAATTGATATAAAGGTAGGAACTCAGAGGGACAAATGCTAGTAGGTGTAAAACCAAAGTAGAGTTATACAAAAAAGTCTGATTCTTCCTCTGAGGGGCATTCCTATTTAGTTGGTAATATACAACTTAGACTAATGAATTATGATTGAACATTTACCAAGCCATCTACTCTTTTTAGTAAAACAAAACAAAACAAAACAGAATAGAGCAGACCAATTGAGAGGATTGACAGGGAAGCTATAAGGGAGAATGATTGGGCACTAGAATTTTGGGCCAGATGTTTAAGGTAAGAAGGCACATAGATTGGTAGGGATGAAGAGTGAAGGAAATCCAAGTGGGGAATGAAACATACAAAACCATAAAGTTACAACTAAATAAAATGTCCTGGAGGAATCATAAAATAGCAGTAGAAGATAGAAAAGTATTAAGACTTCCATATCTGATACTTGAAGTTACTCTGAGTGCTGAGGCTGAAAAAAAAGATAGGTCTTATGATTTGAATGGTATTGATTTCAAGTAAATATATTTACAATTATTTATATTGAATATTATAATTAAAATACATAACAATAAATGGCAATGTTTTTATATTTTAGTATATATAAAATATGCATATAAGATATATAGTACATCAGATTTTTAATCATCACAGGAAACAAGCATGTTTCCATGTGCAAGAGTTCCATGAGCTCTTATATAATACCTTGGACTTTGTTGGTGGATAACATCAGTGAAAAGAGATTTTGACACAAGATGCTACATGTGGGCCTAGCCTTAAAACACTGGGTCTTAGCGGCGCCTGGGTGGCTCAGTTGGTTAAGCATCCGGCTTCAGCTCAGATCATGATCTCACGGTTCGTGGGTTCCAGCCCCGCATTGGGCTCTGTGCTGACAGCTAGCTTAGAGCCTGGAGCCTGCTTCTGGTTCTGTGTCTCCCTCTTTCTCTGACCCTCCCCTACTCACGTTGTCTCTCATCTCTCAAAAATAAATTAAAAAAACATTAAAAAATTTAAAAAAACACTGGGTCTTAATGCTTTGAATTTGTGTAAAGCAATAAATCTTCTGTTAACAAGATTATCTGATTCTAATTGGGATAATGAATACTGCAAATATGATCTACATTTTCATGTCAAAACAAAGAGAACAACATGCTGTCACAGATGTCAAAACATCCAGACATTTATTCTTATTTCCTTCACAACTTTGGCTTGTTGAAATTGAGGTGTTTTTTTTGAAATTGTGGAACTGAATACTAATTTATAAACTCCTTCTGCTCACTAATATAGTTAAGGTATTTTGTGGAGGAGGGGCAGGTGATAATACAGGAAGGTGTTAGTGAGTCACATTCAGTTTGAGTCAAGTTTGCCTGCTAGCATTTCAAAGCATCAGAGTCTCTATTGGTTTTTTCATGTAATTCTATGCCCACATCTTCATAAGAATCTTTTTCTGAAGCTATACTCAGAAATGACTTACTATATGCCAGGAAGGACACAACTCTCCTATATAACCTACGCAAAAATCAATTTTCATTAACAAGACCCTTGGTGTGCAATAGGGAGCAAGAAGTTGCTATATGGAAATATTATTTGTTGTATTTATTGTTTATTTATTTATTTATTTATTTATTTATTTATTTATTTTTAAGATAGCACAAGAAGGAAGAAACATCACTGCATGACTGGAAGGAGAAGTACTTAGACAATAGTGCAACAGGGAGCAAGAAGTTGCTATATTGGAAATATTGTTTATTTTATTTATTGTTATTTATGTATTTATTTACTTTTAAGATAGCACAAGAAGGAAGAAATATTACTAGCATGGCTGGAAGGAGAAGTATTCAGACAAAAATGTCTAACTAATTTTTTTCTTTTTTCAGAAAGGATAGAAGAAAACACTGAAGCAGCCCTTAGGCACATTATTCAAGAAAATCTTCATAGTGGCAGCATTTTGGGGTATATCTTTGCAAAGGATATATAGGTTTTGAATAATTTCCTTTACGTTCTGGATTAGAATCAACTATTCTTTTCTTAAATATCAGCTCTCCATGTCATATATTTTTTTCTTCTACTTGTCCTTGGAAATAGATAAACACTGTTGCTCTTGGAAATAGATATACACTGTTCCCAAAGCAGAGGACTTTTCTGTGTTTTGGAATCACTTGGTGCCCTTACTAGGCTGCTAAAGGAGAACCTACCAAACAACACACTGTGATCCTTTTATCTATTTCATCAGAACATATTTACACTTAGAAATCTTCTTCTCCAACTCTCTCCTTTTAAAAATTATTTTTAACATTTACTCATATTCAGGGACAAAGAGAAACAGATCATGAGTAGTGGAGGGGCAGAGAGAGAGGGACCCAGAATCCAAAGCAGGCTTCAGGCTCTGAGCTGTCAGCACAGAGCCCAACACTGGGCTCCAGCCCACGAACTGTGAGATCATGACCTGAGCCTAAGTCAGGTGCTCAACTGACTGAGCCACACAGATGCCCCTATTTTGAAAATTTTGAAGAGCACCCTTCTTTTTCAGGATACTGTTTATTGCTTATCATTGGTACTTTTTATTTTTTATTTTTTTATGTTTTTGTTTTTGAGAGAGAGACATAGCATGAATGGGGAAGGGGCAGAGAGAGGGAGACACAGAATCTGAAGCAGGCTCCAGGCTCTGAGCTGTCAGCACAGAGCCCTACACATGGCTCAACTCACTGGATTGGGATGGTGAGATCATGACCTGAGTGAAAATCGGATGCTTAGCTGACTGAGCCATTCAAGCGCCCCTCATTGGTATTTTTTAAAGAGCATTATTTTTTAATCTCTTAAAATGTTCCATGTAGGGTACATTCTATATTTCTTCTGTGTATTTTGTATAGGTCATAACTAACTTCAAATTTAACTTAATAAGAAAATTAGACAGTTTGTTTCAACATATATTAAAGACAGCAAAGTAGTATGTATGTAAATAATACCTGTTCAAAGAAAGCCATACTAGACAAAAATAAATACACAGTAGTTTTGCTAAATCTAAATTATTCAAAATCACTATTCATGTACTAAATATTTCTAAGCATAGTTATCAAGAAAACCTTTTTCTGCTTTTTATACCATATGCTGCATTATAATTACAAGGTCACAAATAACAATTTAAATAGAGGAAATGGCAACATTACTTATATATGCCTTTGAAATAGACAAGGCTTTTTTTCTTCAATACATTTTTCTTTGTAAAGCATGATTTGCTTAGGGGACTATTAATTTTATGCATTGGAGAAAAGTAACATTCAATTTCCCATTCACTGATTCATTGACCTTTTATTAGGTACCTACTCTGTGCCAGGATATTTAATGGGGACTGTAAATATTAGATAAATAAAATTGTCTCGACACTCATGATATTCACATTGTATTTGAGGTGGCACGTACAAAACTAAATAATAACAAAACAATATGATAATTGAGAAAATAAATTCCCTCTTCTCCTCCTTCCAACAAAATAGGTCATGGTGCATGGCAGATTAAGTCTGTTAATGTGGATGTAAGTTGAGAAAGTTCTTCAGAAGACAAATTATATGAACTGCATATTTAAAAAATTAACTTTCTAGTTGAGAAAGAAGTTTCAAGTGATATGGAAGATATTTTAAGTGGAGGGAATAAAATAGAGACATGAAAGTGGATAAAACATTCAAACAATGAAAAGGAATGTCACAGAGAAGCAATGTGATATAATTGATAGCTGCAGAGAGATGTTGCCTTTATGAGTTCTCATGGATAAGTAGAGGATGATACATATACAACTTAAGACTATTTCATATGTTCTGTGTCATAGAAGCATCCAAGTTCCCTCTTTATGTTGAATTTGCACTAAGATATAAGAAAATAAATGCTATCACATGTAATTTGATTTTTAACTTAAGAGAAACAATTAAGCAATGTACTTTTGGATATTGTAGGCATAGACTGATGGTTTTTATTTTATTCATGGACTTAATAGAAAATCATCCATGCTAATTGTTTTTTAATTTAATTTGATGTTTTATCTTTAAATTTTATTTATTTATTTATTTATTTATTTATTTATTTATTTATTTAGAGAGTGGGAGGGACAGAGACAAAGAGAGAGAGAATCCCAAGCAGTCTCCATGCTATCAGCACAGAGCCTGACACAGGGCTTGAACCATGACCTGAGCCAAAATCAAGAGTCGGCCAGATGTTTAACCAACAGAGCTTTATAGATACTCCTGCTTTTTACTTTTAAAAATAAACTAGCAAACTCAATATTTTCTAAAATGTTTTGAGAAAGGAACAATTCATATTCTTACAAAACCATCAGATTTGGTTAGAAATTTAAAGTTTAAAATTTATCTTTTCTGATGTACACTATGGGGATAAATATCACTGATAAGAAGAATAATTCTTTCTCTACTATGTGCATGTATCCCCTAAAATATACCTCAGCTCTGTAGTGAATGACAATATTTTACAATTCCTAAGCTATATCCTGGAAATTCAGGCTATGGCACTTTTTAGAATGTCACTAATGTCCCAAATTGATAATCTGGGTTCCTTTCACCCATGATTCCAACTGCTTGCAAGAGATAGGCCTAAATAATGCTTGCTCCTAAGTCAATTATTTGAAATAGAACCTATAATATGAGATTTACTATGATACTCTTAACTTTTAGTGAATTGAAGTGTTTGTAGCATCTGTAAAGTTGACTGATAGTTTCTCATACTGCCAGCAGTTCTACAGAGAATAAGACTTTTATGTTCAGAAAAGCAGCAAGGTCAAAGAACTATGAAAGGTGGACTGGAAATACTACTTCTGATTTTGTAGAAATACTGAAAGCAGCTTATACAAATGCTTTGCTTCAGGGAAGTGAATGTGTGGAGAGAAGGAGAATGCTGACTAACGGAGGAAAATAAAGAAAACCAGATTCATATGGCACTGATTTTGAAAATAAATAGATGCAAATTGGTTTAGTTAAGCTAGTTAATGTCTTTTAATATTTTATCTGGGGGAAATGAATATATTGCGTTCTGTGTTCCATTTTGTGAGGTGCAAAATATACTACCATACATTAGGAACAAACACCTAAGCCTATCTTAGTCAAGTGGGGAGAAGATAATTTAAAATTCTTGAAATCTAGTAGTCTGTTCTTTCACTCTCTAGAACTGAGACTGAGTTTTCAAATTTGCATAAGGAAATACTTCATATGAGGATTGGAAAGTAGGTTCTTCCTTCCTCCCACTACATATATTTCTGACATCACTCCTTCCTGTGAGAATCAAACAGATATACCCTGTTTTGGACTTCTTTCTCCCCATATAAATATATTTCCTACAGTATTAAGGTCAGGTATTAATATATTATTTCATATAATTTTACTACTTTTTACAAAACAAATGTTGGAATTCTTTCTCTTAGGCATGTCCTTTCATAAATCATTCCACATTTCCTCCCTCTAATTTTCTTTTTTTATTTTTTTAATGTTTCATTTAGTTTTGATACAGAGAGAGACAGAGCATGAGAAGGGGAGGGGTGGAGAGAGAGGGAGACACAGAATCGGAAGCAGGCTCCAGGCTCTAAGCCGTCAGCACAGAGCCAGAAGCGGGGCTTGAACCCACAAACGTGAGATCATGGCCTGAGCCAAGGTCTTGAACCCACATACCTGAGATCATGGCCTAAGCCAAAGTCGAAGGTTTAACCGACTGAGCCACCCAGGCACCCCCGCCTCCCTCTAATTTTCAACAATCTTTAGGTTAAGTAGTAACTCTTCTTTACTAATATATTATTCAATCTTACTGGATAATCACTAGCTATATGGTATATTATAATTCCTGACAAATTTGTCCATTTTGTTGCCTCTGATTCCCATGATATCCCAATAATTGCATTGCACATTAGTAAGTTTCTAGGCAGGCCTATGGGGTTTCTCTACTGAGAGTCTTAATTAAACGTGTTCTATGGGGTGCCTGGGTGGCTCAGTCGGTTAAGCCTCTGACTTCGGCTCAGGTCACATCTCACGTTCGTAGCTCAGAGCCTGGAGCCTGCTTGTGGTTCTGTGTCTCCTTCTCTCTCTGCCCCTCCCCCTCTCATGCTCTGTCTCTCTCTGTATCAGAAATAAATAAAACATTAAAAGAATAAATAAACGTGTTCTAAATTAAAACAACATTTTCTGAGACACTTGTCGGAGAAGCCTTAAAGGCTTTCCTGGGACACGGGAGGCAATACCATGATCAGTGGAAGCACGACAGATATCAGGACCTAAGCAGTAAACTTGATGATTCACAGGGAGGCAATTGATTATACCCACTAGCCCCGCTAATATGATGGAAGACAGGTAGGGTGGTAGGAGGATTAGGAAAGAATGTAAAATAGTGGGACAAAGAAAAAAGTGACATAATTTTATAGTGCTACCATATGCTACCCCCGTCCCCTATAAATAAACCTCCAAAATAAAATGGAAGCCATAGCTGTATTTTATAGTGCCAAGAAGTTGGAAGAACATTTAAACATCTAGTCAGTCATCTAGGTTTTGGTTTATTAGGGCTAGTGCCGGTCCTTGTCTTCGGCATTTCGTTCACATTTTAAAAATTATTTGTGGATTTCTCACCATCTTATGACAGAAGTTTCACAATAAAATTCTTCCTATAATTCAATGACCTCATTCTCTCTTCATCCTTTACTTGACTCAAGAAAATTACTCTGAAGAAAAAAACTAATTAATCCAATTACATTAACATATGAATGAATGATAAGTTTTATCTTATTAATTTTTTGTGGATATTTATATTTGACAGGAGGAAAACCCCTACTTAGTTTATGCCCAAAATATGAAGTTGTAAATATAAAGTTTCAAATTTGGTATACTTTGCTGGATAAGTGTTTCCATCTAAAATGTCTTGATGATAGATCAAAATTTTTGCTAAAATGCTTCTGCCCTGCAAAGGAAACTATCAACAAAATGAAAGGCAACCTATAGAATGAGAAAAAAATCTGTAAATTATTTACCTGATGACAGGTAAATATCCAAAGTATACAAATAACCCACACAATGAGTATCAAAAAAATAAACAGTCCAATTAAAAACGGGCAGAGGAATTGAATAGACATTTTTCTAGAGGAGATATCCAAGTGGCCAATATAAACATGAAAAGGTGCTCAAAATCACTACTCATCAGGGAAATACAAATTAAAACCCCAATGATGTATGAACTCACATCTATATAAATGACTTATCAAAAAGACAAGAAATAAGAAGTATTGGTGAGAATGCGGAGAAAATAAGAAGCCTTATACACTGACAGTGGAATGTGAATTGATATAGCCACTCTGGGAAACAGGATGAAGGGTCCTCAATAAAATAAAATAGAACTTTCACATGATCCAGCAATCCCTGTTCTGGATATATACCCAAAGGAAATGAAATTACTATCTCTAAAAGATATCAGAATCCTCCTGTTTATTATAACATTATTTATAATAGCCAAGGTATAGAAACAATATATGTCTATTAATGGATGAATGGATAAAAAATGTGAGGTCTATACACAGATATGTATACATATACATAATATATAGTATTATTATTAATCCATTAGAAAAAGAAAATCTTTCCATTAGTGACAACATGGATAGGCCTTGAGGGCATTATGCTAAGTAAAATAAATCAGACAAGATAAAGAAATACCAAATAATCTCACATATAGATGGGATCTAAAAGAGCCAAACTCATAGAAACAGAGAACAGACTGGTAGTTGCCAACAGCAGGGGCTTGAAAAGTGGGGAAAATGGATGAAGATAGTCAAAATATATAAACATCCAGTTATAAGATAAATTAATTCTGGAGATGCAATGTACAGCACGGGAACCATAGTTAACAATACTATATTGGAATATTTAAATGTTGCTAAGAGAGTTGCTAAGAGATCTTAAAAGTTCTCATCACAAGAAAAGAATTGTAACTATGTGAAGTGATGGGTGTTAACTAAACTTACTGTGCTCTTTATTTTGCAATATATACATATATCAAATCATTATGCTGTATTCTTCAAACTAATGCAATGGTATATGTTAATTAAATCTCAATAAAGTTGGGAAAAAAAATCCCCAGCTCTGAGTCTGATAAACATGAGTTAAATTTTGGATCTTCCAAGGGAGCGGCAAGATGGCGGAGAAGTAAGGAGCCCCATTACCTCCCTCCACCCACAATTATCAAACTGAGAAGAATTAAAAAGCCACAGCTCTCTGATCTCCAAGAAGGGAGGTGTGTGAACAGACCCCTTATCGACAGCAGTCTCACAGTTGCCTGAGAGAGTGAATGCGAATTGGGACCAGAGATTAGGGGAGGGAGTGCCGGCTCCGGAGACAAAGCACAGAGCGCTCAGAGGCTTGGCGCTGGGCCCGCTGAAACCCGCGTGTCCCTAGGCACACTGCTCCTAGCCGGGCTGGGCGGACGGGAGACCGGAGGCGGACAGATCCCCCGACAGCCGCTCACACGGGGCGCCAGGTATCCAGAGGCGCAGGGACCTTCACAGCCAAGAGCGGTACAGATGGGCAAGGCAGGAGAGAGACCAGGGGAAGAGAAGTAGAGACTGAATCACTCACAGCACAATCCCTGCAGAGGAGAGATTCAGCCTGAGACTGAGGGCCCCTGAGGGCTGAGGGAGATATCTGTCCCTTCAGCGGGGGCGTTCAGTCGGACCAGGCAGCTCACTGACTTCAGGTGGAGCCAGGGGAGAACTCTGACTTCACAAACTCCCTATTCGATCCCGAACAGAAAGCCGCCCACCTGCGGGCGATTTTAACTGTGGTGGCAATATTGAGTGTGCGGGCAAGGACAGAAAAAATTAGATCCGCCCAAGGCACAAGAAGGTTGGACTCCAGAGAGTGGCTAGGACACATGGTCTGAGGGGTACTTGGGGCACCCGTCGCCATTCTTCTCCTTGCAACCAGGAAGGCAGGGCCTCAGAGAGCAGCCCTTGGGACCCGACCACCTGCACCAAGCCACGCGCATCCACGCTGGAGAGCTGCTGTGCTTTTGCTTATTACCGTTAAGTGGGGTTTTTTTCTTAATATTTTTAATTTTTAATTGTCCCCTGTCTTCTCTTTACTATCTTCCTATTTCCTTCCTTTCTCCCTTTCCCCCTGGAATCTGGAAAAGACCAACAATTAGGCACTGCTGTGCTTAGATCAACTCTTACCATCCAGATAGTTTTCCTTTAATCCATCCTTATCTCCCCCAAACCCCACTGCAGGTTTTAAGCTCTCAGACTGTCCTTTATCTCTGACTGTCACTGTCCCCCAACCCCCGACTGCATTTTTTTTCTTTCCCCTTTTATTTTTTCCTCTTCTTTTTTTTTTTCTCCTCTCTTTTCTTTCCTGTTCCTTTTTTTCTTTCCACCTAGGTTTGCTTCTTTATCAGTACATTTGTGTGCTTATGTTCTCTGTGTGTTTCTCTGTCTGTTTTCCTTTTCAGGGCTACCTCAAGAAACAACCCAAAGCACACATAGTGGAAAACCCCAAACATTGCTGAGTAGGGAAATAAATTAATCAGAGGAATGACAAGAGAAACTGAGAGACACCATTAAAAAAAATCTTCTGAAACGACAGACCCTAGACACCCCAAGTGCCTCCTTCTATAGAGGAATACTAATAAATACACAGTGCAGAACGAGCTTTTAAAACTGACAAGAGACAGAAAGCTAGCCAAAATGACAAAACGAATGAAATCTTCCCCAAAGAAACTCCAGGAAGAAATCACAGCTACAGAACTGCTCAAAACAGACATAAGCAACATAACTCAACAAGAATTTAGAACAATTGTCATAAAATTAATTGCTGGGCTTGAAAAAAACATGGAAGCTATCAGAGAAGATATTAATACAAAGACTAGGAACCTTCAAAATAGCTCTGACAAGTTAGAAAAGGCTCTAAATGAGATGGATAATAAGTTGGAGGCTGCCAATGCACGTATTGAAGAAGCAGAGAGGAAAATAAGTGAATTAGAAGACACAGTTATAGCAAAAGAGGAGGCCAAGAAAAAGAGAGAGAAAATGATTCAGGAGCACGAAAGGAGAATCAGAGACCTAAATGATACAATCAAACAGAACAATGTCCTTATCATAGGAGTTCCTGAAGAGGAAGACAAAGACAGAGTGCTTGAAGGCGTGCTAGACCAAATTATACACGAAAATTTCCCCAATCTGGGGAAAGAGAAAGACATTGAAATTCAGGAGACATACCGAACTCCCCTAAGACGTAATGTAAACAGACCTTCAGGACGACATATCATAGTGAAACGGCAAAATATAAAGAAAGAGAGACTTCTGAAAGCAGCTAGGGAGAAAAGGGCCCTCACATACAAAGGGAAACCTATCAGAGTGGTTACAGACCTATCTAATGGAACTTGACAGGCCAGAAACGAATGGCAGGAAATCTTCAATGTGATGAACAGGAAAAACATGCAGCCAAGAATCCTCTATCGAGCGAGCCTGTCATTCAAAATAGAAGGAGAGATAAAGGTTTTCCCAAATAAACAAAAGTTGAGAGAATTCATCACCACCAAACCAGCCCTACAAGAAATCTTAAGAGGGACTCTATGAGGGAAATGTAGCAAGGAATAAAGGTATCATAGACATCACTACAAACATGCACTCTACAGGGAACACAATGAATCTAAACCCATATTTTTCAATAATAACACTGAATGTCAATGGACTGGATGCTCCAGTCAAACGATACAGGGTAGCAGAATGGATCAAAAACCAAAACTCATCTATTTGCTGCCTACAAGATACTCACCTTTGATCTGAAGACATCTTCAGATTGAAAGTAAGGGGATGGAGAAATATCTACCATGTGGCTGGACACCAAAAGAAAGCTGGAGTAGCCATACTTATATCGGACAAACTGGACTTTAAAATAAAGGCAGTAAAAAAAGATGAAGAAGGACATTATATAATAATTACAGGGACTCTACATGAAGAAGAGCTAACAATTATAAACATTTATGTGCCGAATTTGGGAGCTCCTATATACATAAAGCAATTAATCACAAACAAAAGCAATCTTATTGATAAGAATGTGCTAATTGCAGAGGACTTTAATACCCCACTTACAACAATGGATAGGTCAGCCAGACAAAAAAATCACTAAAGAAACAATACACCTGAATGGCACACTGGAGCAGATGGAATTGATAGATACATTTAGAACTCTGCATCCTGAAGCTAGGGAATTCACTTTCTTCTCGAGTGCACATGGCACATTCTCCAAGATTGATCACATAACTGGGTCATAAAAGAGCCCTCCATAAATACAAAAGAATTGAGATCATACCATGCACACTTTCAGATCACAATGCTATGAAACTTGAAATCAACCACAGGAAGAAGTCTGGAAAACCTCCAAAAATGTGGAGGTTAAAAACACCCTACTAAAGGATGATTGGGTCAATCAGGCAATTAGAGCGGAAATTAAAAAATATATGGAGATGAAAGAAAATGAGAATACAGCAATTCAAACTCTCTGGGACGCAGCAAAGGCAGTCTTAAAAGGAACGCTCATTGCAATACCGACCTACCTCAACAAATCAGAGAAAGCACAAACTCAAAACCTAACAGAGCACCTAAGGAAACTAAAAGGGAGCAGCAAGAACACCCCAAACCCAGCAAAAGAAAAGAAATAATAAAGATCAGAGCAGAATTAAACAAGATAGAATCCACAAAAACAATTGAACAGATCAATAAAACCAAGAGTTGGTTTTTTGAAAAAATAAACAAAATTGATAAACCTCTAGCTAGGCTCCTCAGAAAGAAAAGAGAAAACATGCAAATAGACAAAATCATGAGGGAAAATGGATCTATGACAACAGTTCCCTCAGAAATACAAGCAATCATCAGAGATTACTATGAAAAATTATATGCCAACAAACTGGACAATCTAGAGGAAATGGAAAAATTCCTAAACACACATGCACTACCAAGATTCAAATGGGAAGAGATAGAAAATCTGAACAGACCCATAACCAGTGAAGAAATCGAATTAGTTATCAAAAATCTCCCAACGAATAAAAGCCCAGGGCCAGATGGATTCCCAGGGGAATTCTATCAGACATTTAAAGCAGAGTTAACGCCGATCCTTCTCAAGCTATTCCAAAATATAGAAATGGAAGAAAGACTACGGGACTCATTCTAGGAGGCACATATCATTCTGATTCCTAAGCCAGGCAGAGACCCAACGAAAAAAGAGAACTACAGGCCAATATCCATAATGAATACAGATGGAAAAATACTCAACAAGATACTAGCAAATTGAATTCAACAGCATATAAAAAGTATTATATATTATAATCAAGTGGGATTCATTCCTAGGTTACAAGGCTGGTTCAACATTTGCAAATCCATTAATGTGATACACCACATCAACAAAACAAAAGAAAAAAATCATATGATCCTGTCAATAGATGCTGAAAAAGCATTTGACAAAATACAACATCCCTTCTTAATAAAAACTCTCGAGAAAGTTGGGATAGAAGGAACCTACTTAAACATCATAAAAGCCATTTACGAAAAGCCCACAGCCAATGTTATCCTCAATGGGGAAAAACTGAGAGCTTTCCCCCTGAAATCAGGGACACGACAAGGATGTCCACTCTCACCATTGTTGTTTAACATAGTGTTGGAAGTCCTAGCATCAGCAATCAGACAACAAAAGGAAATAAAAGGCATCAGAATTGGCAAAGAAGAAGTCAAACTTTCCCTTTTCGCAGACGACATAATACTCCATGAATTCAGTAATGTTGCAGGATACAAAGTCAACGTACAGAAATCAGTTGCATACTTATATACTAAAAATGAAGCAACAGAAAGAGAAAGCAAGAAACTGATCCCATTCACAATTATACGAAAAACCATAAAATACCTAGGAATAAACCTAACCAAAGATGTAAAAGACCTGTATGCTGAAAACTATAGAAGACTTATGAAGGAAATTGAAGAAGACACAAAGAAATGGAAAAACATTCCGTGTTCATGGATTGGAAGAATAAACATTGTGAAAATGTCATTATTACCCAAAGCAATTTACACATTCAATGCAATCCCCATCAAAGTTTCACCAGCATTCTTCTCAAAGCTAGAACAAACTATCTTAAAATTCATATGGAACCACGAAAGACCCCGAATAGCCAAAGTCATATTGAAGAAGAAAACCACAACGGGAGGCATCACAATCTCACACTTTAGCCTCTACTACAAAGCTGTCATCAGGAAGACAGTATGGTACTGGCACAAAAACAGACACATGGACCAATGGAATAGAATAGAGAGCCCAGAACTGGACCCACAA
>NC_043717.1:88041264-88078335 GCF_006229205.1 Suricata suricatta
GGAGAGACCTGGCAGGGGACCACGGGGAGAGGAAGGGGGAAAGTGAGTGGGGAAGAGTGAGAGACAAAGATCAAGGGAGACTACTGAATACTGAAGATGAACCATGGACTGAAAGGGGAGGGGGAGGGAGGGGGTGATGGTCATGGTGGGGGGCACTTGTGGGGAGAAGCACTGGGTGTTATATGGAAACCAATTTGACAATAAACTATTATTAAAAAGATTTTTTTTGGATCTTCCTCTAAATACCTGTGTAACTTCATGAACTTTCTAAATCTATTTCCTTAAAAGCATAAGCATAGTTCCTTTCTTGTGGTATTATTTTGAATATTAATGATACAATTCCTATAACTCACTTAACTTTCTGCCTGGCCCACATTAAACACTCAAAAATGTTATCTATAATTATTATGTCTCATGTACATGTTGGAAGTACGTTATAAGCCCAACCTTTAGGATAATATATAGGATATAGATTTATTTTTTAACTTTTTTAATGTTTTATTTATTTTTGATACAGAGAGAGACAGAGCATGGCAGGGGGAGGGCCAGGGAGAGAGGGAGACACAGAATCCGAAGCAGAATCCAGGCTCTCAGCTTTCAGCACAGAGCCCGATGTGGGGCTCGAACCCACGAACATGAGATCATGACCTGAGCTGAAGTTGAAAGCTTAACTGACTGAGCTACCCCAATGCCCCTAGATTTATTTTCTAAAAAACTATATGTAAGAAATAATATTTTAATACTTTCTGTATGGTACCTAATATTATTTAGTTTTTGTTGTGTTATAGCAAATAATGTTTCTTGGTATTGACAAAACAAAAATTTTTGTTATGGTAGCTCATGCTTCTACATAAATTTTACTTGTTTCCAATCCAAAGATTACCTAAGAGATAATTATAATCCTATTCATTGTGTTTAGTTTTTGATTAGGAAAACAAAAACAATAATTAATTGTTTTTCCTTGGGGAAGTATAATTAAGAAAGAATGATAAACTTCGGTTAGTAGGTAAAACATTTTTGAAATACCTCCTAAATTAGGTTTACTTATTGATAAGCCAATCTCTCTTTTACATCAAGTTTTAGTCATGAGACTGGGTTAACAAAAAGCAATAAAAGATACTGAGTAAGTAGAAAACCTGAAGATTGTTTCCTTTGACCCAGGCATACTAGAGAGAAGTAGATGACAGACAGCAAGTAGAATTCCAATTCTTACATCTTAGGGGATTCTGAAGAGAACAAGATAGTCACTTGGATAAAGTCAGATGTCACTTGCTGTTCACATCCTGAACTCTCTTCTCTATTTGATTCTGAACTTCAAGTTATGTATTTCTGTGTGTGTGGGGGGGATTATTAGAGATACCTAAGTATATATGCAGAAGATTAAAGGTATCCAGGATAGTGTCCCATTTTCTCAAGTATATTATGGACTGATTTTTGTCTCTTCCCCTTAAAACTCCTATATTGAAGCCCTAATCCTCAATGTGACTATATTTGCAGATAGAGTGTTTAAAGGTAATTAAGATAAAATGAGGCCATAATGGTGGGGCATTAGTCAGATCAGACTTGTGGTCTTATAAGAAAAGGAAGATCTCACACTCTTTCTTTCTTGCTCGCTTTCTTACTTTCTCTGTTTTTCTTGTTCTTTTTCTCTTACTCTTTCTGTATGCATATGCACAAAGAAGAAAGGCCATTGGAGTACATAGGAAGAAGATGGTTGAATACAAGCAAGGATGAGAGCTGTCACCAGAAACCAAATCTGCTAGCACCTTGATCTCAGACTTTCCAGCCACCAGAACTATAAGAAAAGAAATTTATATTGTGTAAGCCTCCCAGTTTGTGGTATTTTTTTTTATGGCAACCCTAGCTGACTAAGATAAAGGCTAAGCTGTAAGTCTCTAAAAGCAATTCCCATAGTCATTTCCAACACGGTAATAGTGCAGCATCTCTGATGGATGCCAATATATAGGTAACCCTGAGGTAATGTTTCTGGTTCCTGAAGTCATATAGGTACAAAGGACTCAGAAGTTCCCTATATCCCAGTAAATCACCTTGGAAATGAGAGTATAGGTGTAAAACTCAAGGCCTCAAGCCAGGAAAAGGAGGCTGTTTTGAGTGAGGACATTGACTCTTGGATAAATGGCTGAGCCATGGGTTCCAGATGTGAATTTCAGCACATCAACCCAAGAGACTGAATGAGATTCATCTTATCCTAGCAGTTACCAGTCCAGCCATTCTTCAGTAGTGAGTGCCAAGCATCTAGAAATCAGTCTTCATCACAATAAAAATTCCCTAAGCATACCCCTTCTTGAAATATCCCAGATTCCATCTTCTAGGAGAAGATTCGAGGGATTCTAAAAGACTAAGAACTCGTCTGAGTTCATCAAACACAAACTGAGCCATATAAAGGAAATATTTGAATCACTGAATAAATCTCAGCCTTAGTTCATCAAGCCGGAAAATGATTTAGTAGTTCTTGTCTATCCATCCATCTCTGACCTTGCTATCCAATGAATGGGACCCTTCAGAAAGATCAGATTGTTAATGTCTGGAGAAATAAAGATGTTACATTAGCTTTGCAAATAAAGATGTTACATTAGCTTTGAATAAATTTTGCAATCATAATACACTTATTTTCTCTTGAGGTTATATTGCTTCTCGGGTGAAAATTCAGTTTCCTATCAATAATGATCACCTCTAAAAATTTGGTAGTTGTTGCTTAACATGTTGGACTAAAAAAATTCTAAGGCTTCATGTTGACTCTGGAAACAAATTCCATGATTAATGATAGGTTTTAGCTTTAGAAATAGGATGGAGTAATCGTGGCACATTTTCTAAGTATTTGTTGACACTGGCTTATATTGATGGGAGGCAGAAGTTCTTCATGTAGAAGAGACTTTCCTAAGCCCAACACTTGACACATGTTAAATTGCTGGTTAGATTCCCTGATATGAAGGAAACACTGTCTTCTAAGATAATAGTATATGTTATTTTAAGTGACAAATGTTCTTTTACTTAGGAAAATGAGTTGATGAAAGATTTTGTTCATCTTGGATTATTGAAGGACATTATTCCCCCACAGTCATATTTAAGTTGAGAAACCAGAGTATTTTGTAAAAGAAACAAATTCTCCATCATAGGTGCCCCAAATAGCTTTAAAAAATCTTTTTGCTGCTGCATTTTTGCTTCTTTCCTTGAAACTTACTCATTCCAGATATCAACTACCTAATCTGATTTTTAAAAATCCATGCCAAGAGCTTTAAAGCATCTTCACAAGTATCAGTTCTTTAGCTCAAACCTTCTTATGTTGCCTAATCAATTAATGCCTCTTGGTGGGAATTTCACTCAGTGGAAGATAGTGGCTAAGAAGATAGATATTTAGGGTAATCCAGTCATACTTGATGCATTTATAAAGACATCCATGCCTGCCTTACTGATTTCTTGAATTTATCTTTTTAATGTCATAATCAGTTGCCAAAGGAGGTGACTTATTCAGCAATTGCTCAGATATCTTATCATAAATAGTGCTATTATTCCTGTGATTATTATTTATAAATAGGACTTAACCAAGGTTTTATATAATGTATTCTTCACTCAATTTAAAATTATTAAGTTACTTAAAAGAGTTTTAAAAATCCTCTCAATATTAGGAAGAAAAGTACACAAAATAAAAAATGTGGAGCAAAGAAGGAAAAATACAATCAGTATAAGGATAACAAAATGCAGGAAAATCTTACGATCGTCTGGTTTTCTTTTTTTTCTTCCTTAAACAAGGTCAAATTCTTAGATAAAATAAATTAATTGTCCAATTTCTTGGCACATAGTAGGCACTGAATTCATTTAAAACATTCCCAAAAAATGCTACAATATGAATAAAATAATCTCATTCCATTTGACAGTCTGATACTTTGAAATTATTTTCGAAATTTAGACATTTAAATTAAAACAATACCAATATATAATACATTGTCAAATCCTTATACATACTCTAACATTATACATAAAATATTAGACTGCAATTATTACTGTGTATATCTTTCTACCTTACCAGACCATGACCTCTTTGAGTAAGAGTCATGCTTCATCATCTCTGTATCACAGAGCTTCTTATGAAGAGTAGGTACTCAGAAAATATGGGTTGAATAAATGGATGGTAATGACAGTCATTTTATTTTCCATCTTTAACAAGATGAGGATTAAAGTTCCTACAATCACATATGCTTCTACAATCATAAAAGATGAAAGTAGAGCAGCCATTTGCTAACAATTTGATTACCTATACATCAAGCAGCAGCATAATAATAACACTTTTATCTCTATCATTAAAATGCATATAATTAGTTTCAAAACTGCACATGTCTAATAAGATGATTCTGCTATTTAGGAGACCTTTAACTCTGCCAGAATGTCATGGAAATAGATTCATTCATGTTCTTTCTAGATCATCTCAACAATAAGTTATAACTGTAACAAATACTTACCTTATAATTAGAAAACATATCTAAGTACAGTGCCTATCAACTTTACTAATGTTTCAATGCTTATCATAATTGAGACCTGTGAAATTATATAAAATAAAATCACATAAGGAAATTTTTAATCACGTTCCAGAGTGCATGCATGTTAGTAAGTGAAATTGATACTCTGTCACTTAAATATGATAATTATTAAGTCTAGAATCCACATTGTATCATTCTAATGTTTTTACTTATTTTTGAAAACTATATTGTTTCAAGTAACCATTTTTTGTTTGTTCACATCATAGTACAGAATTTCAGTGCTCCTGTTAGGCTGATAAAGAAACTATTGCATTTATTTTTCCAAGTATGAATAATTACATTTGTGGTCACAAAAATTGTACAACTTTGTACTAGAAGATCCAGTAAAGATAAATTATAACCACTTTAGATGTGGCCTTTGGCATAACTGTAGCAGAAAAATAGGGAAAGAGCAAGCTATGATAGTGCTCCAATATAATTTATATGAATAAATACAGCATAAAACAAATAATGCATATAATATTTAAATTATTTTTAATTATTATATTACTTTCAATGAAACCTTTGTACAATTGTGAACATTATTTCTTAAGAGTTAATGGACAATACTGAAGATATTCCATAATGTTAGCAAGTACAGTTTTGGCTGAAAATCAAAATCTATAGTGCAAGCAAAACCATTATTTAAATTAATGGCAGGGACACCTGGGTGGCTCAGTTGGTTATGCCTCTGACTCTTGTTTTTGGCTCAGGTCACAATCTTGCAGTTCAGGAGACTGAGCTCCCCAACAGGCTCTGAGCTGACAGGGTGGAGGCTGCTTGGGATTCTCTCTCTTTCTGTCCCCTCCCCTACTCATGCAGTGTGTGTATGCACTCCCTATCAAAATAAATAAATATTCTTAAAACAAATAAAAAATAAAAGAGTGGAAATATATTTCACATTCAACTGTTACAGTAAAAGCTGGCCAAACAGTTAATTTCTTTCTCAAAACTGAACAGAGTTGATGCAACTAACATGAAAATTTGGGGGGAATAACTGCTTGGAAGTAATAAAAATCATTTTCAGAAAGAATGCTATATTCTTAGCCACAGATTGAAAAAATATATAGTTTTTTACTCTTATGTAGCTCTAGGCCCAAGTTGTAGCATTTCATATTAGCCAGTCTATGACCATTACTTCCTTGAACCTTCTTCCCAGAAAACTTTCTCTGATGAAAGTCAGTGCACAAGGATTTCCTTTGCTTTGTATATCTTGCCATAATCCTTTTTATTGTTTGCTCATAACTTAGACATCCTCTTAATTACATATGACTTTCCAGAGACAAATTATGAGCCCCGTGAGCATGAAATGTCAGATATGATGTGTCTGTTATAAAGCAGCGACTCAACGATTGCTAAGTAAACATCTTATTAATAGCCCTAAAAAGCACATGATTGTTGTAATCTGCCGCTTATGAAAAATAAATATTGATTTTCAAGGAAATCTACAAATTCTTAATTTCATGGCAAAGAGAATACAAATATATTAGCGAACAAGTGGATTTTATTCTAAAAATGATAATATTACTGAGACTGGGCCTGCTATTTTTTATTCCATACAATATTTACTTAAGCAAGCATTTAAATCATACTTAAACTCAAATCAAATAATTAAATACCAAATTGCAATATTTCCTTAATTAGAAATAGATGATATCAATCCATTGAAGAAATGGGCAGAAGATGTGAATAGACACTTTTTCCAACGAAGACATCCAGATGGCCAACAGACACATGAAAAGATGCTCAGGATCACCCATCATCATAGAAACACAAATCAAAAGCACATTGAGATACCACCTCACACCAGTCAGAGTGGCTAAAACTAACAACTCAGGAAACAACAGATGTTGGTGAGGGTATAGAGAAACAGGAAGCCTCTTGTACTGTTGGTGGAAATGCAAACTGGTGCAGCCACTCTGGAAAACAGTGTGGGGGTTCCTCAAAAAATTAAAAGTAGAACAACTTTACAACCCAGCAATAGTGCTACTAGGAATTTATCCAAAGGATACAAGGCTGCTGATTCATAGGTGCACATGTACCCCAATGTTTATAGCAGTGCTTGCAACAATAGCCAAATTATGGCAAGAGACCAAATGTTTATCAACTGATGAATGGATAAAGAGATTTGATTTATATATACAATTGAATACTACTTTACAATGAGAATTAAATCCCCCCATTTGTAGCAACGTGGATGGTACTGAAAGGTATTATGCTAAGTGAAATAAGTCGGAGAAACACAGATGTTTTCACTCATATGTGGAACATGAGAAACTTAATGGAGGAACATGGGGGAAGGGAAGGGGAAAAATAGTTTCAAACCCAGAGGGAGGAAAACTTTAAGAGACTCTTGAATGTGGAAAACAAATTGAGGATTGATGGAGGGGGTGCGGGTGGGAGGAAATAAGTCATAGGCATTGAGGAGGGCACTTGTTGGGATGAGCCTTGAGTGTTGTATGTAAGTGATGAATCATGGGAATCTACTCCCCAAAACCAAGAGCACACTGTATACACTGTATTTAGCTAACTTGACAATAAATTAAAAAATAAATAGATTATATTAAAAAATTAAATGATCTGAAATGGCATTTAATAATGATATTCAATTGAAAATATCACAGAAGTTTTGTCCAGTCATTCTGCATGGATTATGACTGACTTTCCATGGTATGTAAATAGCAGAAGTATTAAACTTTAGGGTCATAAATGTGTTGAATGAACAATACATAATGAAATACACAGGCTAGAACATATAAATACTTATTATCATAGTCATAGAACCGTCTCCCTATATAGGGATGATCAATTTGTATAATCAACTTGTAGGATCAATTACTAGAACAAGGTGTAATTATAATAACTTTAGGGGGGGTGATAACAAAATAGGCCAGTCAACTATGTAAAAATATATTTTATTTCTTGGTCACACACTATAAATTTTCTCCCAAATTTATCTTAAAAATAATCATGAAAGAAACTAAGAAAAACAAAAGTTTATGGAGAGCTCACTGCAGCCCATTGTCAGCACTGATTATGAGTTAGTAGCATCAGCAGAAATATGCAACACTTGAGGATGAAGTCACCGGTAGAATTGATAAGGCATCTTTCCTTGAAGTAAATATAACATTCTTCCACTCATAAAAACTCTCTGAGATGTGTGGCTGCTTTTATTTGTGTCAATTTCACTTTAACTCATAATTCTTTATAGTTAACTTTGACACTTTCAGCAAAAATCACAGCATGAATGATTGCCGTGTTCTTCATAGGTTTTGGCTTTACTCTATCAAGGAACTTGAAATAATTAAAAAATAATGTTCTTCAAAATGATTGATTTTATCAAACAAGTCTCAGTTGGCTTGCAACTTCCTTGACTCCTCAGCTCATCGCTATTCAACATATTCTCCATATTGTCAGATCCTCTCTCTATGATTAATTGATCAAAAACAATGACAGCATAAAAGTGTAAATTGCACAAACTTCATGCCCTTAGTATTTTTTGCAAGGCACATTTTTTGGGGTAAGTGAACATATGTGAAGTAATAAATCTATAAAACTGTTTATGAAATATTGCTGCAAAAGTCAAATTATAAGTCATAATTTATGTGCAAAGTGATAAATGCTCACTAAAGTTTTTCTTCATTTTCTTTTCTTTTGGGGTAGTGCTGTGCTTTTCTACTATTTTGGTTTCAGTTGGGGTTTTCATTCTGAAGAAAACAAAAAGTATTTCTTGGTTAGCAGTGTGGTTTTGGTGCAGGAAAATGTTAACAACCTTTGTGGCTAAATGGATGCCCAATAAGTGACCACAGAATGGAATTTTTTGAAGAGCTTAGCAGACAACTGAAACTACCAGAGAAATTACAGTTGTGCAGAGGGGATTAAGATCCTAGGAGTAAATGGATAGGTTCTGTATAGAAATTGCTGTCCTATATGAGGACTGGACATGTAGGGGTGGTACTGGGAACTTGAAATGTGGCTAGTCCAAATTAAGATATACTGCCAGTGTAAAATATACACCAGTTTTCAAAGATTTAGTAGGAAAAAATGTGAAATGTCTTATGGTAGGCACAACTATGATGATTCTCTACTTTCTCTATGATAATAAAGCTTAACCAGACAATTAATACTCCGATAAAAATTACATTTCCTAGCTTTCTTTGTAGCTAAAAGTTGCCATGAAGCCTGGTTCTGGACAATGAGATGTAAATGGAAGTGACATATGCAACTTCTTTAAAAGTAAATTAAAATCCATGTTCTTGCATTTTTAATGTAAAAAAAGGAAATTAAAATATCCTGTATTTATCTCCTCCTCCCATGCTGCCTGAAATTTAGACAAATGGTAGAGCAGGGTAGGCATCTTAGGTCACAAGATAGAAGCTATATATTTAGAGTGGCTGAGCAAAAGAGAATGATCTTGAGTTCATAGATTTATCATTGTCAGCCTTAGAACACTTATGCTAGGACTGTTTTATGAGAGTAAGGTAAATTATATCTTGTCTAATCTGTTTTTAACTACTGAGTAATATTTCATGATAAATGTGCATCCACCATAGATTATCTATCCACTTTTCGAGTAATGGACACTGAGGTTGCTTCCTGCTTACTACCATCACAAATATCACTGCAATTATGCCCCCATATGGATCTATGTGAAGGTTTCTGAGATATTATTCAAGGGAATTATTGCTGGTAAATACAATATGTATAATATTACATCTGTTTAAATAGTGCCAGGTTTTATTTTCTCTACAATGGTTGTACCAATTTATACTCCCTTCAGCTGGCAGTTTTAGGCTAGACCAGGTGATGAGACACCATTGCAGCCAATGGCAATATACTCAATTTGTATGGTCAGAACTAAAGAGGGGGAAATCAGCCTCACAAAACCTCTATGAGGGAAAGGATGGTGTCTGTTTTTAGACTCCATTATAGACCCAATGACTGACACACATAGTAGTAGCTCCATAAATATTTGTTGAAAAAAATGAGTGAGCATATAGATCCTACAAAAATGAAGTTGTACATTTACAAATACAGTCACTGCATGTGGACTTGATTCACAATTAATAGGGAAAACCTGGTGGGGTACACATTTCTGCTTGAAACATATTCCTTTTAGGTCTTCATTTTGCTTGCTCCTTCATTCGGGTCTTGGCTCAAATGTTTCCTTCTCAGGGAAGACATTCCTCATTACCCTATCTAAAAGACTGTCCTATCTCTGCAACCAACCAGTATACTAAATTCTCTTCCCTTGTTTAATTTTTGTTCAGTACTAAAAGCTCCTAAAAATTTAATATCTATAGTAAAGTTATATATATAGATATATGTATATATACATCTATATACATATACACCAAAAATTATACATACAAAATTATATAAATACGAAAAAGATATATACCAAAAATTATACACATGCCAAATACATATAGATGTGATATATATACTGACTTCCCCATTTAGATGTAAGTTTCATGTGGGTAAGGGCTATACCCCCAGTTCCTAAAACAGTACAGTATTTGATGCAGACTAGGTACTCACTATATTTGCCAAATGAGTGAACAAACGATTTTATAATCACTCAATCAGTATGTATTGAATCACTCCACATAGAATAACCATGCTAGGCACTGTGGAAAAACGAAGGTGTATGAGACAAATCCATGATATCAAGCTGCTTATAGTCTAGCAAAGCTAGTAATGCCAGACAATGTGAGGAAAGGAAACAACTAATGAGTGGCTATAGGAGCTCATAGGGTACAAAGACCCTATGTAGGTTTCATCGAGAAGATGAAGTGTGAGGTCAGTTGGTATTTAAGTTGGCAAAGTAGGAGGTGTGGATTATCTAGGGGAAGTGACTTGCATAAACAAATAAGAACTTCAAAGAAAATATTTCCCCAAATATGCAATATAGCTTTCCACTTTTACAAAACACTTTCACATATATTTTATCACTTAATCCTCCTGATAATTTTTGAGGTCATCACAGAAGGGACTAATGTCCAAACTATTTTTGAGGAAACTGAAGCTCATATTCTAATTTGCTTAAAACCACCTGACTGGAGTCAGAAGCAAAATCCAGGTATTCTGATTCTTAATGTAGGGCCTTGTCCTCAGTACCAGGAGTCAAAGGGCAGAGCTATTACACAGCTGGGACCTTGTTTCTGAACATAATTATGAGGTGTTTCTCTTGAACATGTTTGGATAACCATGTTTGATTGTGTTTCTATACCTGTGTTTATTTGTGTTTGTCTAATCTCCCTATTAGGTTAAGCACCTTCATAAGGGGTGGGTTATGACCTCTATTTTCCTTGTAATTTCCACAGACCATAGTTCAATTAAAAGGTGTTGATTGGCCTATCTCTATTGTAAAGCAGTATCATGTTAAAGAAAATGAAATAAATTCTATCAAAATACATTATGAATTACATTATTTGTAGATAAAGTTACAGAGATGTATACACACATAACCTACATAATGTCATCCATAGGAGATGATTGCCTTCTGCCAGTGACTACTCAGATCATTAAAGATACCTATCTATATATCATTCTCATCACAGACTGAGGGTCAGACAAACCAACAATTCAGTTGCAGACTTTTAATAGGAAGAGGGGAATCTATTGTTTGTATTGTATTTATCAGACATTAAATTGCTTAGACATTAAATCACTCTACACAAAAAAAGGTATATATATTTTTTAAGTTTATTTTTATTTATTTTAGGAGAGAGACAGAGGGTGTGTGTGTGAGAGAGTAGGAGAGGCCCGGAGAGAGAGGCAGACAGAATTCCAAGCAGGCTCTATGCTGTCATTTCTGAGCTTAATGCAGGGCTCAAACCCATGAACTGTGAAATCATGACCTGAACAGAAATCAAGAGTCAGTTCCTTAATTGGCTGAGCCATTCAAGTGGAGTGCATTTTAAAAGAGCAAGAACTAAGTATCTTATCTTATTTTATTTTATGGAGAGAGTGAACGCAAATGGGGAGAAGGGCAGAGGGAAAGAGAGAATCTCAAGCAGGCTCCATGCTGAGGGCAGGGCCTGATGCAGGGCTTGATCCCATGACCCTAGGGCCATAACCTGAGCCCAAATCAAGAGTCAATCACTCAACTAGCTGAGTCACCCAGGTGCCCTGAGCATCTTGTCTTCATATAAAATTTTACTTAGGAAATTGCTAAACTAAATAACCTGGTGCTGATTTTCATACTTGACCTGAAACCGAAGGAGAGGGAGTGTTTCTATTTCAGTCCATGTCTGAGATGCCTCTCGATTTCTCCCACCTTTTTTATTTTCAATTAGCAGAATCATAACAAATTATTCCTATATGTAGACATTATAATTAGGGCTAGGGACATCTTATATAATATTTTAAAATCATGAATGAAATTAAATTGAAATATAGTTTGAAAGTAATATATAAAAATGTAAGCCACAACATAGCTAGAGCTAGAACATTAATTATTTAACTATACATTTGTCAGTTCTGACTCTAAAACACTCTTCAAACTTTGCATTAGGAAAACAAATCTGTCTATCACTATTATTAAAGAACAAGAAATTATTCCACATTAGGTTTTCTTTATTTCTTTTTTTCTTTTCCTGGAGCTTTAAGTGCAGAGAGTTAAAGTATTCATGGCACACACTCATCATCAATCTATACAAGGAGACTCTTGTTTATTTCTCCTATTCATTCCTTATCTCAATTCCCATCCCCCTCATAGTCTCCTACTTTGGTATGCTCAATATATTCCCTTGAATATGTTGGCAATATTGTAAAATATTAGCACTGTTGTGTGTATATGTTTAATATCCTAAATGTTAGTGTGTTATAGAGCTCACTTAATTTTTTTATTTTTTTAATTCAACCACCCTTTCTAATTTTTAAAAAGTTAAAAATAAAAATCATATGTATTTAAAGTGTCCAATATGATGATTTGATATACATATAAGTAAAATGATTAACATATGTCCTCACATATTTTTTTGCTTGTACTGAGAACACCTGAAATCTGCTCTTAACAAACTTCTAGTATTCAATGTAGTGGTATTAACTATAGTCATCATGCTGTACATTAGATCTCTAGAGTTATGCATGTTACATAACTGTAATCTTGAACTCTTTGACCAACATCTCCTCTTTTCCCCCACTTCCCTTGCACCTTTTTACCACCGTTCTGCTTCAAAGTATTTAATTTTATTTTGTTTCACATGTAAGATCATGCAGGTGTATGTGTGTGTGTGTGTGTGTGTGTGTGTGTGTGTGTGTGACAGAGAAAGAGAGAGAGAGAGAGAGAGAGAGAGAGAGAGAGAGAGAGGCTTACTTCACTAAGCATTGTGTCTTCTAGGAATGGGTATATAAAAAGAGCATATACAAATTATCAGGGAGATACAAATCTAAATTACAATGAGATGTCACCTTATAACCAGTAGGATGGTGGTTATCTGAAAGACAAGAGAGAATAAATGCTGGCAAGGATGTGATGGAAAGGAAACTCTTGTGCGCTTTTGATGGCAATGTAATTTGGTACAACTGCTATGGAAAACAGTATGGCAGTTCCTCAAAAAACCAAAAATAGAACTATCAAGTGATCTAGTACTTTTTCTTCTGGGTATATATCTGATGGAAATGAAATCACTATCTATGTCTAAGAGAGATACCTGTGCTTCCATGTTCATTGCAGCATTGCTCATAATAGCCAAGGCAAAGAAACAACCTAAGTATATGTTGATAAATGCATAAAGAAATTGTGGTATATAAATACAGTGGAATATTATTTTAAAAAGGAGAGCTTTCCATTTGCAACTACATGGATGAACAGTTCTAATTTTGTAATATAAATAATATTTTTTCTTTTTTTCTTTCAACATTTGCATTATGATTTTGAAGTTATTTTCAACATCTTATAATTTATTATATTAGAAATAATTAGAAATGCATTTAGAATTTTCCAAATGCAGTTATGTTTAGTGAATTTTAGAGTGAACACTCACATATTCATCACCTAGATTCCACCAGTAATATTTTACTATATGTTGTTTATCACATATCTACTCATCTTTTCTAAGTTTATATCTATTAATACACTACTTTTGGAATATTTCAAAATAATTTGTAGACATTAGTATATAATACCATAAATATTTCAAAACGTATATCAGCTAGGGCTCAATACTTAATAATAGTGTTTCTATTTAAAATTTACACAAGTTAAACACACAAATCTTGGGTATGTTTGTGTTACAAATTCATACACCCAATAATCTGAAATCCACCCCAAATATAGAACATTAACACTACCAGAAATTTTCTTCCTACCCCTTCCACCACATAATTTTCTACCCCCAACCTCCAACACTACCATTTTTACTTTTTTCAAACATAAATTAATTTTGCTTACTTTAGAACTTTATATAAATGGAATCACATAGTCCATAGTGTTTTCTGTAAAGCTTGTTTCACTAAGAACTTTGTGTCTTGTTTTCATCACTGTACTATTTTACAGTATAAACAAACAACCATTTGTTTATCCATTCTTTTACTTATGAACACCTGAGTATTTTCCAGTTGACTATTATGAATAAACTTGTTATGAAACATCTTTGTACAACTATTTTTGTAAGACATATACTTTCATTTCTCTTAAGAAATATCTAGGAGTAGAAATAATAGGTCATAATGTAGATGAATGTAGAAGAACATCAGCCCTATTTCCATAGTGGCTATACCATTTTATATTCATCACCAGTATTGGTGATGTCTATTATTTTAATTGTAGCCAGATATGAGGGTCAGTAGTAGTAGCTTAAATTTGCATATATCCAAAGATAAATTATGTGATTATTGACCTTTCCTATAGCTTCTTTAGGCGAGTATATATTTGGATGTTTTGCCTCTATTTTTTTACTGGATTATTCAAAATTATTATTGAGTTGTAGGATTTTTGTAATATATTTATCAGGTTTTATTATCAGTGTATCTAGCTTCCTCCATTTTATGAGTTTATGTAGGGTTGACATTATTTTTTCCTTAAATGTTTGATAGAATTCAACAGTGAGGACATCTTGAACTGGAGTTTTCTTTGAGGGAAGATTTTTGATAATGAGTTCAATTTTATTAGCTGATATATGGCTATTAAGATATTTAATCTATGACAATTTTGATACATCATATATTTTAAGGAATCTATCCATTTGATCTAAGTTGCCAAATTCATTGCCATAAAATTGATAATAATATTATATTAGTACCTTCTTAATACCTGTAAAATCCTTAATGATATACCCTTGAACATTCCTGATGTTTGTAATGTATATTTTCTTGGTTTTTGAGCAGTCTAGCAAAAGGTTAAATATTTTCTTGTTCTTTTCGAAGAAACTATTCATGACTTTACTGCTTTTATTGGTTTTTAAAAATTTCTATATCCTTAATATGTGCGACTATGTGTTATTTATTAAGTTTTTATTTTAATTCCAGTATAGTTAATGTACTGTGTTTTATTATTTTCAGGTGTATAATGTAGTCAACAATTCCATACGTCACCCAGTGCTCTCAAAAGCGCACTGTTTAATCCCTATCATCTATTTCACACATCTCCACCATCCATCTCTTCTCTAGTAACCATGAAATTTGTTCTCTATAGTTAAGAAGCTGTTTCTTGATTTCTCTCCCTCTCTCTCTCTCTCTCTCTCTCTCTCTCTCTCTCTCTCCGCCCACTTATTTTGTTTATTTAATTCCATGATGGAGCTAGAGAGTATAATGCTAAGTGAAATTAGTCACTCAGAGAAAAACTAATGCCACCTGTGCCTATTTTTATTCCTTTCTTTGTTCAATTTAATTTTTATTTTTGTTTTTCTATCTTCTTATATTGGAATCTCAGGTCACTGACTATAATTTTCTTTTCTTCTAATACATTAAGACCTTGGATTGCAAGTAACTTGCTCTGTGAATGTTCTGTAAGAAGAGCAAACTTTTCTAATAAATTTTAACTTGATAAATGAGCAATGTCTTTCAATATGAGTAGTACATGATGCCAAATATCACATGATCACAATTGAGCCAATGGGTTCTTGAAATTCACTTTGATATTCAAGTGCTTTGGATTACAGGCTTGTTTACAGAATGAATTATGCTAGGAAACAGAAGTTTTTACCGGATATGTATTTACAGCTATATATTTTCCTCTTTAGCTACAATCCATGAATTTTCTGTAGTGCTATGTTTAGATTCCTTTCTCTTTGTCTTTTATGTGTCTACTATAGGTTTTTGCTTTGTGGTTACCATGGGGCTACATAAAACATCTTATTTATTATAGTCTCCATTTAAAGCTAATAAAAATTTTATTTTAAACACATATTAAGGTTCTACTTTTTTACTTTTGTCCCCATTTTATGTTTTTGATGTTACAATTTACTCCTTTTTAGCTTGTGTTTCCACTAACAAATTATTGTAGTGGCAGTTATTTTTAATACTTTTGTTTTTAATCTTCATACCAAATTTAGCAGTGATTTGTCTACTACCATCACAAAAATAGAGTATGCTGAATTTATATATTTACTTTTACCAGTGAGATTCATACTTTTATATGTTTTATATGTTTAGATTCCTTTTATTTGGAGCTCTATGGCTTCCTGGATCTAGATTCCTGTTTCTTTCCCCAGGTTAGGGAAATTTTCAGCCACTATTCCCTTCACTAAGTTTCTGTTCCTTTCTCTCTCCTCCTCCTCGACCTCCTCCTCCTACTTCTTCCCCAGTAAGTACAAAGTTTGGTGTATTTAATAATATCCTATAGTCTCTTAAGCTATCTTCCTTTTTTTATTATTTTTTTCCTTTTTGTTTATCTGATTGAATGAATCCCAGGCCCCCGTCTTTGGGTTTACTGATCCTTTCTTTCATTTGATCTAATCTGTTGTTGAATCCTTCTATTAAAGTTTTCAGTTTAGTTATTTTATTCTTTAGCTCTGTGACTTCTGTTTGGTACTTTCTTATATGTTCTACACTGTTCTTAAAATTCTTACTTTGTTCATGCATTTTTCTCCTGACCTCAGTAAGCTTTTTTTTTTTTTACCGTAATTTTGAGCTCTTTTATCAGGTAAATTTTTATCAGGTAAATGATTTATTTTTCTCTGCTTCTTAAATTTAATCTTGTTCTTTTGTTTAGAACATATTTCTCTGTTTCTTAATTTTCCTTAACTCTCTGTGCTTGTTTCTGCACATTAGATAAAACAGTCTTCTCATTAGTCTTGACATGTTGGTCTTATGTAGGAGATAAAATTTATTTTTTTAGCCCAGCCCAAGCTTTTGTCTCTCAAATGTTTGTCATTATCTGTGTTCTTAGTGGCTCCCAGTATTTGAAGGTTTGTCAAGATCTGTCAGTGTCCCAAAGTGGAGCATTTTAGTCAGTACCTAGATGTAAGTTGGTTGAAAGCCAGACCCTCAGAAAATAGCTTTTAAAGTATGAAGCTAGACTTCTTTAAGGCAGAGACTGGGAGATGAGTGCTCTCTCTGTGCTGAGCCATATGAAAATAACTCATTAAGAACTGTTTCTTTCTTTGCTATAATCCTATGGGGCTCATGAATGCAAGTCCTGGTGGCCACAAGAGCCAGGCAACCAAGAAGTGCATTCTCTGGGAAGAGGCCATAAAAGTTAGTGCACCACACATGTGTAAAGTCTCCTTCCAGGGCAACATTAGTGACCTTGAGTGAGCCAGAAGGAGGATTGCCATCAGCTCCTAGATGTGTGCTGAATTAGAAGCCTGATTCTTAGGCAACAGTTTCCAAAGTATGCAAATAGGCCTCTTTTAGGTAAAGACTGGATGTTGAGCATCTCTGTCTATTTTTTCAGCACTATTCCTGGAGGGATAATTTCACTAAATTCTCATATTTCCATTAAGAACTGTTTTTTTTGTTGTTGTTCACTATAGTCTGTGGGTCTCATAGACATAAGCACAATTATTTTTTATGTGTATATAGAAATGGAGCAGCACTACTTATAAAAACTCAAGCATCCAGGCTTTATATGAGGAATATCTTGATACAAGATAAATGGTCTCCAATGATCTTCTTGAACACACGTGAGTTCAAACCTAAAGTTTAAAAGAAATAGATAGTGTTAAATGCCAAGTAGGTATTTTTGAGATATAGTAATATGTAACGTTGGCCACATTCGAATATATTTTTAGTTTGGGTAATCTTACTTTTCATCAGGGTTTTGGCAAAAGTGATATTTAAAATATTTAACAAGTAGCATAACACAGGCCTCAGTAAATCACGCTTGGGTACTGGTCTTTTAGAAGAGCTGCCAAATTAAGCTATTAGTGTGCCTTTACTAGTGTATACTGGCTCCCCTGGATCTTATATACTCCTTGTAAAGATAAAGAAACAACTGGTTTAGAAATCTGGAGAGGGGGAAATTTTATCTGCATCTTTAATGAAAGTTCAATTAATTTATAAAGATTGTTAGAAGACAAACTGATTTAGTCTAGAGGAATAAATCAAGACTAAGAAAAAAAACCTGTTTTCATAATCATGCAATTTTGGAAATATTGTTAGAAAAAGTTCTAGAGTGACAGAAGATAAATGAGATCATTCTTTTGCAATTGGTGGGATAGTCTTTAAAGAAGAGAAAATTCTGTTCTAGGAAGGTTGGAGTTCCTGAAGAATCGTAATAACAATGACTTAAGGTGTTATTAATATTGGTAGAGGTTTTGAGATGGCAGAGTAGTAGTAAGAGGACCCCATAGTTTCCTCATCCCTTATACATAGTTAGATAAATATCCAATCTTTTGAACACCCAGGAAATTAATCTGAGGACTGAGCAAACAAACTGCACAACTAGAATGAGAAAAAGGCCACATGGTGGAAGGAAGGAGGTGCAAAGACGTGATTTGAGGAGAGAAGAGTGTCACCTGTGCTATGAAGGGCAAGGACTTCAGAGTATACTGAGGAGAGAAAGAGAGAAAGGGAACAAAGAGTAGAGCATTCCCCAAAACCATTAATGGGGGAAATGAGAGGGGCTGATTATCACAAGTTTTTACAAGCAGCAGAGATCAATGTCAGAAGTTTTGGAAGCTGTGCTACTGCTGGGTGGAGCCTGGTGAGAGTAAAGGTATTCTTGTTGAAAAAGAGGACAGACACTTGAAAGCAGATAGCATAGTCTGAGGATCCCCTGGGTCACATTGGGAAAGATAATTCCTATTCTTGGAGTGCTTTTGAAGAGGTAGAACCACCTCTCAAGGGACAAAAGAGCCAGGGGGCACCATTGAGCTACCCCATTCATTAGCATTCTTGCAGACATGCCTACTGAGGGCAGATAATCTGAATACTGTTGTTTTGTTATTGTTGTTGTTGTTGTTGTTGTTGTTGTTGTTGCTTTGTTTTTGCTGTGCTTTACCATAAATTCCAAGTCTTTGCATGTTCATGCAACTGGACTTCTGGGACAAACAGGCACAGCTACAGTGTGGCAAGACTCTCCCCCAGAAGAGCATCATGGGTCTGTGCCATGCTGAGTCCCTGAAATTTGGAGTTTTGAAACCCGCAGTGTGACTAAGATAAAACAAAAGACCACTGTGTTTCTGGGGGAACAGAAGGCTTGGACACAGAAAGGGTGAAGGCAGGAATCTGAGGGATGACTGAAACAAATTATAAGGGATTGTTCCCTTCTATCAGGGCTTGAGCTTCCTTCCCTAGGGACAAGAGATCTGGCTGATGTCATTTTTTCCCCTGCTCATCAACACAGACTGACTTCTGTGAGTAGCACAGTGCCCACAGTGGAGGCTTGAGCCACTTCCACCAAGTCCTGCTCCCCTACATGGTTTTTCTGGTACTTTTTTTTTTTTTAACTAGGGCAAGTATTCCTGAGAGTCAGAGCAGCAGCAGGCTCCTCCACTAGAAGACTGGCACAAACCCCCCACATCCACCATGTCTATTGACCATAGAGTGCTACAAAGCTTCAGCTCTAGGGGAAATAGGATCTAGCCTCTTTTAACAAGCAGACCAAAAGACACCTAGTTAAAACTCACCACACGGGGTCCAAGGTCTAAACATTCCCCCATATCAAGCAAGGAGAAACTCTGCAGAAGATTGACCTAAGGGAAAGTGCAGCCAAAGCACAGAAGCAGAGTGCATACAACATACCCAGAAACATTTCTTGAAGCACCAGTTCCTGGACATTATATAACTTCGTTTTAATATTGCCATTACGTTCAGGAACAAGAGACATAACAGGATTTCCTAACACAGAAAAGACAGATACCTAGACAAAATGCCAAGATGGAGGAATTCATCCCATAAGAAAGAACAAGATGAGTTCACGGCCGTGGATCTAAACAAAACAAATAGACTTCTCAAAAGAGATTCAAATTCTTTGATTCAATCTCAAATCACTTTCTTTGATTCCTCTATGCCCTTCTATCTGTCTTATGTCTCATCTTTCTATTGAAATGCTTCTTTCAAAGTTGCCAACCACCTCCATGTTACCACACAAAATGCACACTTTACTTTCCTCTCACAACACCTCCCACTCCTTCTCAGTCCTCTTTGATGGCCTTCCTCATATACTAAATGTGAGAATACCCAACAACTAAGTCATTGGGTTTCTGCTATTCTATCTAGACATTGCTTTCCTAGGTGATTGTGCACTTCCTTAGTCTTATGTCTTTCATTTTATACAAGAGAAAACTGAGGCTCAGAAAAAATAAGCAACAGGCCTAAGGTCATACAAGTGGATAATCATTGCAGAACACACTTCTATTTTTCTCCAGAGTCTATGCTTAATCATATGGTTAGTTCAAAGAAGAAATAAATTGGACATAAGATCATGGGATCTGAAGTCATACAGCAGTTGTTCAAATTGGATCTCTAGCATTGATTAGCTTTGTGAATATGAGTTAGCTATATAATCTCTATATACCTGTTTCCCCATTTCTAAGGAGAATAATAATAGCACCTACTTCATATGATAACTGTGAGCATTAAATGAGTTAATACATATAGAGTTCTTAGAACAATGCTGCTGCATAGTAATTGCTCAATAATAATTATTAGTTTTATTAACTGATTTATGTAGTTTTACATTTGTTTTGTGTGAGTTTATTATCTTTCTTGAACTGTGTTTCAAACATCTTAAGGACAGAAAAACATCTAACATTCTGATAGATCTTCACAGCCCACTACCACAGTGGTTAGCAAAGTTAAAAAGCCGTATGGAAAGCTCAGTAAACATGTGAGGAAGTGGAATAGAGTTAGAGCACCTTCACAGCCCCATTCATAGATCATTGCCATTATTTGACCTGTCTGATGTTTCCCTGGAAAACCTCACATAAGAAGCTTGTCTTTATTTGACCTGACTCAGACTCAACCAATACTAAAAGCCTCTCCATGAAAAAGCTTTCTTGAAAGCAAGTAGAATATGTGTTAGCCTCATGATTTCCTGAAGTGGTGGTTAATACTGGGGCAAACAATGAACTAATAAAACGTCTTAAAAAGAAGAGGTGAAGAAATAAATGTTCATAGGAGCCTTGGAAAGTTCCAACATATTATTGGAAATCTAGAAGGTGATATGTATGCCCATGGCTGTGAAAATAGCTGGGGTTGTACACCTAATCACAAAAGTTCTGAAAAGGTCTTAATCTCTTAATGTTGGATGACCTTAAGCTCTGTGCAATCATAAAGTGGAAGCTAAGATAGAGTTCTCAACAACATGGCAGACAGTTGAAAGCATTGAAATGCACACAGAGCCCATCAACAAAGACTGGGAGACTTATTGGTCCTTGTTAAGGAAATCTGTCAGATTATTATCTTACTACTAAACTCAATGAGTATTGTTTTTTATGGCCACATGCAACAAAATATATGGAATTCATAGAATTCATTCCAAAAAGTTACATAAAATCAAACAATAATAATTACAAGTAGCAGCAACAACAAATTCTTAGAGGAGAGAGAACCTGATTTCCAGAATTGCTGCGTTATGTTAAAAAAAATTTAATGTGTACTTTTGAAAGAGAGAGAGAGAGACAGACAGACAGACATAGTGCAAAGAGGGTTGGGGAAGAGAGAGAAGGGGACACAGAATCCGAAGCAGGCTCCAAGCTTTAACCTGTCAGCACAGAGCCTGATGTGGGGCTCAAACCCACAAACCATGAGATCATGGCCTCAGCTGAAGTGAGAAGCTTAGCCAACTGAGGCATCCAGGTGACCCTAGAATTGCCACATTATACTATGTAAAATTCCAAAAGTTCTACGATGAAATAATTTTGAGTAATACAAATAAATGAAAATTTGGCCATTATATGAGGTGAAAGAGCATTCAGTAGAAACTGTTCCTGAGGAATCCTGGATTTCCTAGCCAAGCTTTACATCAGCTATTTTTTTTCCTCCATAATATTTTATTGAAAAATTGTTTTCCATACAACACCCAGTGCTCTTCCCCTTAAGTGCCCTCTACCATCACCACCACATCAGCTATTTTAAATATATTTAAGAACTTAATGAGATCATATCTAAAAACCTGAAGGAAACTGTAAGAAAGACACCTAATAAAAAAGAATATCAATAAAACTATAAAACCAAATAGATATTCTGAAATAGATATTCTGAAATTGAAAATTATAATTGAAAATTTCAGAGACAGCAGCAACATGGCAGAGAAGTAGGGAACACAGTTACTTCCGCATGCCCACAATCATCAAACTGAGAAGAATTAAAAGCCACAATATTCTGATCGCCAAGAACAGAGGTGCGTGCACAGACCCTTTATTGATAACAGCCTCAAGAATGCCTGAGTGAGTGTGAACTAGGACTGGAAACTTTGGGGGAGGGAACGCCGGCTCAAAGCAGAGCTGGGAAAGCGAGTGCACAGAAACTTGGGACCAGGCCCACAGAGAGCCATGTGTGCAGACAGCCATGTGTCCAGAGGCCCACAGCACTGTGCAGGGTGGCCCAGAACCTTGGAGGGCTGCGCACAAACCAGGTGTCCAGGAGGCTGCATGGGAGGGCTGCGCAGGGCTAAGCAGAGCCAGGGGAAGACAAAGCGAGGCTAAAACGCCCATAGCATGATCACTAGAGAGGGGAGAACTCAGCTTATGGAGGAAAAAGAAAATTTCATACCTAGCCACTGGGCACAGGGAGAGAAATCCATCCCACACAGCAGGCTTGTTCTTCCTTGGGCCTGGCAGCCTGCTGACTTCAGGTGGAGACATGGAAGGGCTGGCTCCACAATTCTGCTGCGCAATCCTGGCCAGAAAGCCTCCCACCTGCCAGAGATTGTCGTAGGTCTGTTCTCCATTTCAGGGCTACCTCAGGAAACAAGCCAAAGCACACACTGTGGAAAGTCCCAAATATCACTGAAGAAGGAAATATATTAATTACAAGAACAACAAGAGAAACTGAAAGACACCATTAAAAGAACATCTCCTGAACGACAGGCACTGGACAGCCAAAGACCCTCCTTTAATAGAGTGATACTAAAAGGCACACAGTGCAGAACGAGCTTTAAAGCTGAAAAGTGACTGAAAGCTAGCCAAAATGATGAAACGAAAGAACTCTCCACTAAAGAAATTCTAAGAAGAAATCACAGCGACAGAACTACTCAAAACAGACACAAGCAACATAACTGGAAAAGAATTTAGAAGAATTATCATAAAACTAATCACTGGGATTGAAAAAAGTATAGAAGCTGTCAGAGAAGATATTGATACAAAGACTAGGAACCTTCAAAATAGCTGTGAGAAGTTGAAAAAGTCTAGAAATGAGGTGAATAATAAAACGGAGGTTGACAAGGCACAGATTGAAGAAGTAGAAAGGAGAATAGGTGAACTAGAAGACACAGTTATAGCAAAAGAGGAAGCCGAGAAAAAGAGAGAGAAATTGACAAAGGAACACGAAAGGAGAATTCAAGACCTGAGTGATACAATATCCATATCATAGGAATTTCTGAAGAAGAAGAAGAAAGAGAAAAAAGTCTGTAAGGGGTGCTGGATCAAATTATAAACAAAAATTTTTCCAATCTGAGGAAAGAGAAAGACATTGAAATTCAAGAGGTATACGGAACTCCCCTAACACATAACCTGAACCGACCTTCAGTGTGACATATCATAGTGAAACTGGCAAAATATAAGGATAAATAGAGATTTCTGAAAGCAGCTAGGGAGAAAATGTCTCTAACATACAAAGGGAAACCTATCAGAGTGGTTACAGACCTGTCTAATAACACTTGGCAGGCCAATAAGGAATGGCAGAATATCTTCAATGTGATGAACAGGAAAAATATGCAACCAAGAATCCTTTATCCAGAGAGTCTGTCATTCAAAATAGGAGAGATAAAGGTGTTCCCAAATAAACAAATATTAAGAGAATTCATCACCACCAAACCAGCCCTTCAAGAAATCCTAAGAGGGACTCTATGAGAGAAATGTAGCAAGGAATATAAGACACAAGAAACATCAATACAAACATGAACTCTACAGAGAACACAATGAATCTAAACACACATTGTTAAATAATAACACTGAATGTAAATGGACTGAACACTTCAATCAAATGACACCAAGTAGCAGAACAGATGAAAAACCAAAATCCATCTATTTGCTGTCTACAGGAGACTCATCATAGACCTGAAGACACCTTCAGATTGAAAATAAGGGGATGGAGAAATATCTATCATGTGACTGGATGCCAAAAGAAATCGGAGTAGCCATAGTTATATCAGATAAACTGGACTTTAAAGTAAAGTCAGTAACAAAAGATGAAGAAGGACATAATATAATAATTACAGGATCTCTACATCAAGAAGAGCTAACAATTATGAACATCTATGAGCCAAATTCGGGAGCACCCAAATACATAAAACAACTAATTGCAAACAAAAACAATCTCAGTGATAAGAATGTGCTAATCGCAGGGGACTTTAATACTCCACTTTCAACAATGGACAGGTCAACCAGACAGAAAACCACTAAAAACACAATGGACCTGAACGACACACTGGAACAGATGGAATTAATAGATATATTTAGAATTCTGCATCCTGAAGCTGGGAATTCACTTTCGTCTCAAATGTGCATGGCACATTCTGCAAGATTGATTACCTACTGGGTCATAAAACAGCCCCCCATAAATACAAACAAATTAAGATCATACCATGCACACTCTCAAACACAATGCTATGAACCTTGAAATCAACCACATGAAAAAGTGTGCAAAACCTCCAAAAATATGGAGGTTAAAAACCACCCTACACAAGAATGATTGGGAGAATCAGGCTATTAAAAAGGAAATTAAAAAAATATATGGAAATTAATGAAAATGAAAATACAACAATTCAAACACTCTGAGATGCAGCAAAGTCAGTACTAAGAGGAAATTTTATTGCAATTCAGGCCTATTTCAACAAACTAGAAAAAGTGCAAACTCAAAATCTAACAGAGCACATTAGCAAACTAGAAAAGGAGCAGCAAGAGCACCTCAAATCCAGAAGAAGAAGACAAATACTAAAGAACAGGGTAGAAATAAACAATATAGAATCCAAAAAAAAAGCAGTTGAAAAAATCAATGAAACCAAGAGTTGGTATTTGAAAAAATAAACAAAATTGATAAACCTCTAGCCAGGCTCCTCAGAAAGAAAAGAGAGAACACCCAAATAGCCAAAATCACGAATGAAAATGGATTTATTACAACTGATCCCTCAGAACAAGCAATCATCAGAAATTTCATAAAAAATTATATGCCAACAAACTGGACAATCTAGAAGAAATGGACAAGTTCCTAAACACACATACACTACCAAAATTCAAACGAGAAGAGATCAAAAATCTAAACAGACCCATAACCAGTGACGAAATTGAATCAGTTATTAAAAATCTCTCAAAGAATAAAAACCCAGGGCCAGATGGATTCCCAGGAGAGTTCTACCAGACAATTAAAGCAGAGTTAACACCTATCCTTCTCAAGTTATTCGAAAACATAGAAATGGAAGGAAGATCTCCGGACTCATTCTATGAAGCGAATATCACCTTGATTCCTAAACCAGAGAGAGACCCAACAAAAAAAGAGAACTACAGACCAATATCCTTAGTAAATACATACGCAAAACTACTCAACAAAATACTAGCAATTGAATTCAGCTGCACATAAAAAGAATTATCCATCATGATCAAGTGGAATTCATTCCTGGGTTACATGGCTGGTTCAAGATTTGCAAATCCATCAATGTGATACATCAGATTTACAAAAGAAAAGAGAAAAACCATATGACATTGTTGATAGATGCAGAAAAACATTTGACAAAATACAGTATCCCTTCTTAATAAAACCCTCGAGAAAGTTGGGATAGGTGGAACTTATATAAATATTATTAAAGGAATCTATGAAAAGCCCACAGTTAATATGATCCTAAATGGGGAAAAACTAAGAGCTGTTCCCCTGAGATCAGGAACACGACAGCGATGTCCAATCTCACCACTGATGTTTAATTTAGTACTGGAAGTCCTAGCATCAGCAATCAGACAACAAAAGGAAATAAAAGGCATCAGAATTGGCAAAGAAGAAGTCAAACATTCACTTTTTGCAGATGACATGATACTCTATATGGAAAACCCGACAGAGTCAATCAGAAGCCTAGTAGAACTAATCCATTAACTATAATCTCGCAGGGTACAAATTCAACGTACATAAATCGGTAGCATTTTTATACACCGAAAATGAAGCAACAGAAAGAGAAATCAAGAAACGGCTGCCATTCACAATTGCATGAAAACCCATAAAATACCTAGGAATAAACCTAACCAAAGATGTAAAAGAACTGTAGGATAAAAACTAGAAAGCTTATGAAAAAATTGAGGAAAACACAAAGAAATGATAAAACATTCTGTGCTCATGGATGGGAAGAATAAACATTGTTAAAATGTCATTATTACCTAAAGCAATCTACATTTTCAATGCAATTCCAATCAAAATTGCACCAGCATTCTTCTCAAAGCTAAACAAATTATCTTAAAATTTGTATGGAACCACAAAAGACCCCGAGAATCCAAACTAATATTGAGGAAGAAAACCAAAACAGGAGGCATCACAATCCCAGACTTTAGCCTCTACTACAAAGCTGTCATCATCAAGACAGTATGGTATTGGCACAAAAACAGACACATACACCAATGGAATAGAATAGAGATCCCAGAACTGGACCCACAAGTGTATGGCCAATTACCCTTTGACAAAGGAGGAAAGAGTATACGATGGAAAAAAGACTGTCTCTTTAGCAGGTGGTGCTGGGAGCGCTGGACAGCAACATGGAGATGAATGAAACTAGACCACTTTCTTACACCATTCACAAAAATAAACTCGACATGGATAAAAGACCTGAACGTGAGACAGGAAACCATCAAAATCCAAGAGGAGAAAGCAGGAAATAGTCACCTTGACCTCAATCACAGAAATTTCCTACTCAACACATCCCCAAAGGCAAGGGAATCTAGAACAAAAATGAACTATTGGGACCTCATCAAGATTAAAAGCTTCTGCACTGCAAAGGAAACAACCAAAAAAACCTAACAGGCAACCGACAGAATGGGAAAAGATAGTTGCAAATGGCATATCTGATAAATGGCTAGTGTCCAAAATCTACAAGGAACTCACCAAATTCCATACCCGAGAAATGAATAATCCAGTGAATAAATGGACAGAAGACTTGAACAAACACTTCTCCAAAGAGGACATCCAGATGGCCAACAGGCACATGAAACGATGCTCAGTGTCACTCAGCATCAGGGAAATACAAATCAAAACCACACAGAGATACCACCTCACGTGGGTCAGAGTGGCTAAAATGAACAAATCAAGAGACTATAGATGTTGGCGAGCATGTGGAGAAATGGCATGCTCCTACAGTGTTGCTGGGAATGTAAACTGGTACAACCGATCTGGAAACAGTGTGGAGGTTCCTACAAAAACTATTGATAGAACTCCCATATGACCCAGCAATAGCTCTGCTGGGCATCTACCCAAGGGAGACATAAATGCTGATGCATATGGGCACATGTACCCCAATGTTCAGAGCAACACTTTCAACAATAACCAAATCATGGAAAGAGCCTAAAAGTCTAGCAACTGATGATTGGATCAAGAAGATGTGGTATATACATGCAATTGCATACTACATGGCAATCAGAAAAAAATGAAATCTGGCCATTTGTAGCAAAATGGATGGACCTAGAGAGAGTCATGTTAAGCGAGATAAGTCAGGCAGAGAAGGATAGATACCATTTGTTGTCACTCATAGGTCTAACAGGAGATACCTAACAGGGGACCATGGGAAAAGGAAAGGGGGGAGAAGATTTGGGGATTGGGAGTGAGGCAAATTATGAGAGACCTTTGAATCCTGAGAACAAACTGAGGGCTGAAGAGGGAAGGGGGTAGGGGAAGAAGGTCATGGAGAGGGGCACTTGTGGGAAAGAGCCCTGGGTGTTATAGGGAAACCAACTTGGTAATAAACTATTAAGTAAAACATTAAATTTCATTAGAAGGGCTCAAGGACAGATTTGAGCAGGCAGAAGAATCAAATGACTTCCATATGCATAAATTGATATTATCAAGAGTTAGGAACAGAAATATAAAGGAATAAAGACAAAAAAGTAGAGCCTCAGTGCTCTTTGGGACATTGTCAAGAATATCAATATAAAAATAAAGGAAGTCTCAGAAGGACAAGAAAGAGAGAAAGGCGCAAGAAGTGTATTTGATGAAATAATGGCTAAAAACTTCCAAACTTCATGAAAAATATTAATTTTTACCTGCAAGAAGCTCAGTTAATTTCAATTAGGAGAAACTCAAAAACATCCAAACCTATATACATGATTATCAACTGTCAAAAATAAAGACAAAGAGAGAATCTTGAGAGGAATAATTGAGAAGCAACTTACCACTGACAAGAAAATCTCAAGAAGATTAACAATTGAAATTTTAGAAAACATAGAGTTCAGAAAAAAGTGGCATATTTAAAGTGATAAATAAAATACAAACTAAAAATTCTATTATTTTTTTTAAATTAAGAATTTCCATATTTAAACAAATGTAGAGTTCATCACTAGCAGACCTGTCCTATAGATTATAGTGCATATGTCTTAAATATAAGGATACTAGACAGTAACTCAATTCTACATGAAAAAATAAAGAGCAGCAATAAATTTAACTATATAGGTAATTAACGAAAATGGTATAAGTGCATTTTTTGTTTGCATCTTTTTCTATTTGATTTAGAAGTCAAAAAATAGTGTTTCCTAGAGACTAGAGAGAGTAAAAAAGGAAATGTATACTGACATGTTCAGGGTTCTTTCTGGCATGATTAAAATATCCAGGAAAAAGGTACTGGTAATTTCAATCTTGTGAATGTTATATATTAAAAAAACAATGTATTTTTAATATAAGAAAGAGAGAAGCCACTAAATTATACACTTTAAAAAATAAAAATGTGAAAGTTTCGGGAAATTATATTATGGATGGCTCTACTGGGGGGCCCAAGGTGAGGGAGGTGACAGAAAAGGAAGACTTAGATGTAGCCAGATCAGAATGTACCTTACCATAAGGTATTTTTAATTTACTCTTAAGGCAATGAGAGCAACTTAAACACTTTTATTAGAGTATGAAAGTATTTGTATTTTGAAAAAAATTTTCTAGAATATTTTCCTGAACTAATTCACAACAGAACACTTCTTAAATAATAATTTATTGACAGAATACCAAAGATAGTTTTAATAGTTTTAAATTTTAAGCCAAACTGAAACTGGCTTAGAGCAAATAACAAGACAATCTCAGAGAAGTTTGTTGCATGACACGATGAAAATATGATTCATAATAATTTTAAAACAGAATTTTACATATTCTAACGTTAATATGTTTAAGATAAAAACATTAATGAGATGACATAAAAGATATTTTATATTATAAAATAGTACATGAAAAAAACAATGATTGAAGTATAGGAACATGATTTTATAGTTATCCACAATAATGGAAATTAAATTGAGTCCTATCCTTATATTATAATGTCAAATATATTCATATATTTTGTTATCCTAGAAGATTAATACGAAAGTCCCATTTACTACCTGTTCATTGTGATAAAGAAAATGTTGAGACAACTAGGTGGCTCAGTTGGTTACGCGTCTGGCTCTTGACTTCGGCTGAGGTCATGATCTCACATTTCATGGGTTCATGCCCTACATTGGGCTTTTTTCTGGCAGTCCAGAGCCTGCTTAGGGTTCTCTCTCTCCTTTTTCCTCTGCCACTACCCTGATCATGTGCTCTGTCCCTCTCGAAAAAAAAATAAACTTGCAAAAAGTTCTAAACTCCATGTTCTGTAGTATCCAAGTACTATTGAATTAGGTTGCAAATATCATTACTTATTTTATGTTGGAATACTCATTTCCTAACTTTTTTGAAACAGAAATGTCCAATTTTTAGTATTCTAACTTTTTGCTTGTTTGATTCAGATATAATCCACATTGAAATAATTTTCCAAAATATATATATAAACAATTTATAAAATGAAGTTTAGAATATAATAAATATTGAACAATAACACAAATATATGTTGAAATTATTAAATGCATAGAATGGATAAACCTCGATCAAAGAGACAAATTATTAACATAAACATTAGCAGAATGGTTATTTTTGTGTTTATGTGTAGAATGACTATCATTACATTCAGTCATCATTCATTGTTAGGTAAAATTTAGAGGAAAATTACCAAATACCACACATACTCTATTTTAAAATGCTTAGTATTTTGCTTGTCTATAAGTTTAATATAAATAGGCAAAGAAAAATACCACTAAATTTCTTTTGTGGGAAAAAAATACTATTATCTCATAGCATGTTACTCTTTCCTATAACATGGTTGAAAAACATTTATTTAGAATAATCCCCAGATTCTGGCTTATATGACCAAGTAGATAATTTTGCCATTTACTGAAAACTAAGAAAACCAGAAGAGATTTGAAAGCAAAAGAGTTGAGTTCAGTTTATGACATAAGTTTGATGTCCCTGTGTGACACCCAGATGGATATATTTAATAGAAATTTGAATATACATATATAGAATTCAGGACAGAGATTTCAGATGGATATATAGATTTTGCAGTTATTAGCATATAAATATTAACAAAAGTCATAGGAGTGGTTCAGAAGGAATATACATTCAGAAAAGCAAAAGATCTAGAAAAGAATACTGAATAATGTCAAGATTGGTACAATCATGTATGTCCACATTTTTTAAAAAAGGTGGAATAGTGGATGGGAGGGAAGATGGTAGAAAAGTAGGGAGCTCTGTAATTTTCACCTGCCCACATCTAACGAACTAAGAAGGACTGAAGCCACAATACTCTGATCTGCAAGAGTGGGACAAAAAGATATAGAGTTCACAAAGAAGAGCCTCATAGGGCTACCTCAAGAAACAAGCCAAAGTATACAAAGTATAAATTCCCTATAACTATGATTAGGGAAATAAAATAACCAAAGGCACAACAAAAGAAACAAGAGACACCATTAAAAGAACATTTCCTGAATGGACAGGCCTTGGACAGCCAATGAGCCTCCTTTAATATAGCAATACTCACAAGTGTAGAGTGCATAACAAGTTTTTAAAACTGACAAGTGACAGAACGCTAGCCAAAATGATGAAAGGGAAAAATTCTCCCCTAAAGAAATTCCAGAACGAAGTCACAGCTACAAAACTGCTCAAAACAGATACAAGCAACATAATGGAGCAAGAATTATAACAACTGTCATAAAATGATTCACTGTGTTTGAGAAAAGCATGGAGGACATCAGAGAAACTAGCAGGACAAAGACTAGGGACTTTAAAAATAGCTGTGATGAGTTAAAATACTATAAATGATGTGCATAATAAAATGGAGACTGCCACTGTACGGATTGAAGAAGCAGAGAGGAGAATAGGTGAGTTAGAAGACACAGAGCAAAAGAGGAAGCGAAGAAAAAGAGAGAGAAATTGATTGGGAGAATGCGATACATGAGTGATACAATCAAACGGAACAATATCTGTATCGTAGGAATTCCTGAAGAAAAAGAATGAAAAAAGGACCTAAAAGGGTGCTGGATCAAATTATTGCCAAGAACTTCCCCAATCTGGGGAAGGAAATAGGCATTGAAATCCAAGATGCCCAGAAAACTCCCCTAAGATGTAACTTTAATCGACCTTTGGCATGACATAGCATAGTAAAACTGGAAAAATATAAAGATAAAGAGAGAATTCTGAAAGCAGCTAGGGATAAAAAGGCCCTAACATACAAAGGGAAACATATCAGAGTGGTTACAGATCTGTCTATTGAAACTTGGCAGGCCAGGAATGAATGGCAGGAAATCATCAATGTGATGAACAGAAAAAATATGCAGCCAAGAATCCTTTATCCAGCGAGTCTGTCATTCAAATTAGAAGGAGGGATAAAGGTTTTCCCAAGTAAACAAAAATTGAGAGAATTCATCACCACCAAACCATCCCTACAAGAAATCCTAAGAGGGACTCTATGAGGGAAATGGTAAAAAGAATACAAAGTACCAGAGACACCACTACAAGCATGAACCCTACAGAGGAGACAATGAATCTAAACCCATATTTATCAATAATAACACTGAATGGAAATGGACTAAATGCTCCAATCAAATGACATAGGGTAGCAGAATGGATTTTAAAAAATCCATCTATTTGCTGTCTACAAGAGATTCATTTTAGACCTGAAGACAGCTCCAGATTGAAAGTAAGGGGATGGAGAAATATCTATCATGGGACTGGAAGTCAAAAGAAACCTGGAGTAGCCATACTTATACCACACAAACTAGACTTTAAAGTAAAGGCAGTAACAAAAGATGAAGGACATTATATAATAATTAAAGGGTCCAACCATTAGGAAGAGCTAACAATTATTAACATCTACATGCCAAAATTGGGAGCACACAAATACATAAAAAAATTCATCACAAACAGAAAGAATCTTAATGATAAGAATGTACTAATTCCAGGAGATTTTAATTCTCCACTTACAGCAATGGAGAGACAAACTAGACAGAAAATCACTAAAGAAACAATGGACCTAAATGACACATTGGAACAGATGGATTTGACAGATATATTTAGAACTCTACATCCTGAGGCTATGTAATTCACTTTTTTCTCCAGTGTGCATGGCATTCTCCAAGATAGATTGCATACTGGGTCATAAAGCAGCCCTCCATGAATATAAATGAATTGAGATCATACCATGCACACTTTCAGATCACAATGCTATGAAACTTGAAATCAACCACAGGAAAATGTCTGGAAAACCTCTAAAAACACGGACATTAAAGACCGCCCCACTAAAGAATGATTGGCCCAATCAGGCAATTAGAAAAGAAATTTAAAAAATACATGAAAACAAATGAAAATAAAAATACAGCGATCCAAACTTTTTTGGGATACAGCAAAGGCAATCCTAAAAGGAAAATACAGCGCAATCCAGGCCTATTTCAAGGAACTAGGAAAGCACAAATTCAATATATAACAGAACACCTAAAGGAACTAGAAGGGGAGCAGCAAGAGCACCCCAAAACCAGTGGAAAAAGAGAAATAATAAAGGGCAGGGCAGAAATAAACAATATAGAATAAAAAATACCAGTTGAACAGATCAATGAAACCAAGAGGTGGTTATTTGAAAAAATAAACAAACTTAATAAACCTGTAGTCAGGCTCCTCAGAAAGAAAAGATAGAACACCTTAATAGACAAATTCATGAATAAAAATGGATCTATCACAACCAGTCCCTCAGAAATAGAAGCAATCATCATGGAATACTATAAAAAATTCTATGCCAACAAACTGGACAACCTAGAAGAAATGGACAAATTTGTAAACACATGCACTTCCAAAAGTCAAACAAGAATAAATAGAAAATCTGAACAAACCCATAACCGGTGAAGAAATTGAAACAGTTATCAAAAATTTCCCAATGAATTAGTGCCTGAAGCCGGATGGATTCCCTGGGGAATTCTACCAGACATTTAAAGTAGAGTTAATACCCATTCTTCTCAAGCTATTCCAAAAAAATAGAAATAGAAGGAAAATTTCTGGACTCATTCTACAAAGCCAGCATCACTTTAATTCCCAAATAGGACAGACACCCAACAAAAAAGAGAACTACAGACCGATATCCTTAATGAATACAGATGCAAAGATACTCAACAAGATACTAGCAAATCAAAATCAACAGCATATAAAAAGAATTATCTACCGTGATCAAGTGGGATTCATTCCTGAGTTACAGGGCCGGTTCAATATTCACAAATCCATTAATGTGATACATCACATTAACAAAAGAAAGAGAAAAACCATATCTGTCGATAGATACAGAAAAAGAATTTGACAAAATACAGCATCATTTCTTATGAAAAACCCTCGAGAAAGTCGGGATAGAAGGAACTTACTTAAATATCATAAAAGTCATTCACGAAAAACCCACTGCTAATATGATCCTCAATGGGGAAAAACTGAGAGCTTTCCCCCTGAGATCAGGAACACGACAGGGATGTCCACTCTCACCACTGTTGTTTAACCTAGTGCTGGAAGTCTTGGATCTGCAATCAGGCAACAAAAGGAAATAAAAGGCATGAGAATTGACAAAGATGAAGTCAAACTTTCACTTTTTGTAGATGACATGATAGTCTACATGGAAAACCTGAAAGACTCCAGGAGAAGCCTAGTAGAACTGATCCAGGAATTCAGCAAAGTGGCAGGATACAAAGTCAACGTCCATAAATTGGTTGTATTTTTATACATTAATAATGAAGCAACAGAAAGAGAAATCAAGAAACTGATCCCATTCACCATTGCACAAAAACCCATGAAATACCTAGGAATAAACCTAACCAAAGATTTAAAAGACCTGCAGGATGAAAACTACAGAAAACTTATGAAGGAAATTGCGGAAGACACCAAGAAATGGAAAAACATTCCCTCTTCATGGATCGGAAGAATAAACATTGTTAAAATGTCATTATTACCAAAAGCAATCTACACATTAAATGCAATCCCAGTCAATATTGCACCAGCATTCTTCTCAAAGCTAGAACAAAATATCCTAAAATTCGTATGGAACCACAAAAGACCCTGAATAGCTAATGTAATATTGAAGAAGAAAACGAAAATGGGAGGCATCACAATCCCAGACTTAAGCTTCTACTCCAAAGCTGTCATCATCAAGACAGTATGGTATTGGCACAAAAACAGACACATACACCAATGGAATAGAATAGAGAACCCAGAACTGGACCCACAAGTGTATGACCAATTAATCTTTGACAAAACAGAAAGAGTATCCAATGGAAAAAAGACAGCCTCTTTAACAGATGTTGTTGGGAGAACTGGACAGCAACATGCAGAAGAATGAAACTAGACCACATTCTTACACCATACGCAAAAGTAAACTCAACATGGATGAAGGACCAGAATGTGAGACAGGAAACCATCAAAACCCTAGAGGAGAAAACAGGAAATAGCCTCCTTAACCTCAATTGCAGCAAATTCCTACTCAATCCATCATCAAAGGCAAGGGAATCAAGTGCAAAACTGAACTCTTGGGACCTCTTCAAGATAAAAAGCTTCTGCACTGCAATGGAAACAATCAAGAAAACGAATAGGCAACCGACAGAATGGGAAAAGATAGTTGCAAATGACATATCAGATAAAGGGCTAGTATTTAAAATCTACAAGGAACTCATCAAACTCCACACATGAAAAATAAATAATCCAGTGAAGAAATGGTCAGATTACACAAATAGACACTTCTCCAAAGACAACATCCAGATAGCCAACAGACACATGAAAAGATGCTCAACGTCACTCATCATCAGGGAAATACAAATCAAATCCATACTGAGTTACCACCTCACAGCAGTCAGAGTGGCTAAAATGAAGAAATCAGAAGGCTATAGATGCTGGTGAGGATGTGGAGAAATGGGCACCTTCCTACACTGTTGGTGGGAATGTAAAGTGGTTTGGCCGCTATGGAAACAGTGTGAAAGTTCCTCAAAAAATTAACAATACAATTCCCCTATGACCCAGCAATAGTACTGCTAGGGATCTACCCAAGGGATACAGGAGTGCTGATGCATAGGGGCACATGTACTCCAGTGCTCATAGTGGCACTGTCAACAATAGCCAAATCATGGAAAGAGCCTAAATTGTCCATCAACCGATGAACAGATCAGGAAGATGTGGTTTATATATACAGTGGAATACTACATGGCAATGAGAAAGAAGAAATCTGGCCATTTATGGCAACGTGGATGCACTTCTAGGGTCTCGTGCTAAGTGAATTAAGTCAGGCAGAGAAGGGCAGATACCATATATTTGCACTCATATGTCTAACAGAAGAAACTTAACAGAAGACCATGGGGAGGTGAAGGAGGCAAAAAGAGTTAGGGAGAGGGAGGGAGGCAAATCATGAGAGACTCTTGAATTCTGAAAACAACTGAGGGCTGAAGGGGCAGGGGGAAAGAAGAAGGGGGGTGATGGACATTGAGGAGGGCACTTGTGGGAAAGAGCACTGCGTGTTATATGGAAAACAACTTGACAATAAGCTATAAATAATGGTGGGATAATTAGAGAGGTAAATCTATAGCCTGCTATTATTATTAAGAAAAGGAATGAATATGTTCCTGTGATTGATTGTGTAGTGAGAAGTAAAAAAGATAGATAACTCCAAGATAACTCACGTCTTTAATTTAGGCAACTATTCATAAAAAGAGGGCATGTTGGTATGATTTCTTGTACAATGGAGGAGGAATAGTTTTATAGAGGATATTCTTAGTTCTGGGCCTATTGAAATATATGAAAGCTTTCTCTGAAGAGGCATAAGGGGTTAATGAAAAAGATGCTATTCAATATTCAGTTGTTTTCTGCATGGTGAAGTTTATACTGAATGTTTTCTACATGGTGAAGTTATATCTTGAATATTCTTAAATGTTAGGGAGGTTATAGAATGAACACTATTGTATCTTCTTCCGTGAGTGCTTGAATCAATCATTGGCTGTAACTTTGCTTCACAATGGGGAGGAAAGTCAGCATATCTCTTCTCTTCTGGGGTTTCTATTAACTCCTTAAGGTACCACCTGATTTACAATGATTCTCCTCAGGGTCTCATTTATCCATGCTATGCATGAAACCAGATGTTTGTGTCACATTATGCTTTAAAATGTATCTATGTATTGGGGTACATGGGTGGCTCATCAGTTAAGCATAAGCCTCTTCATTTTGGCTCAGGTTGTGATCTCACAGTTTCATTTGTTTGAGCCCCACATCATGCGCTGTGATGACAGCATGGAACCTGCTTGAGATTCTCTTTCTCTCTCTGCCCCTCCCCTGCTCGCACTCTGTATTTCTCAGAAATAAATAATAAATAAAAACTTTAAAAATGTATCTACATATTTTATTTTGTATTTACCTAAGTTATTACATGACTCCTTCTTGACATACTTTAAAATATTTATTATGA
>NC_043717.1:88078435-88095840 GCF_006229205.1 Suricata suricatta
GGAACGGAGGAGGGAGAGAGAGTTGGGGAGAGAGAGGGATGCAGAACTTGAGAGACTATTGAAAGCTGAGAATGAACTGAGGGTTGGGGGGGAGGGGGTAGGGGGGAAGACAGGTGGTGGGGATGGTGGAGGGCACTTGAGGGGAAGAGCACTGGGTGTTGTATGGAAAACAATTTGACAATAAAATATTATGGAAAAATAAAAAAATAAAAAAATAAAAACAATATAGGTTAAAAAAATATTTATTATGATTTATTCTGCAGGGAGTTCTGTTGCTATGAATTCAGCCCTAAGTGTTCTCTATTGGGCCATTAATTTGTCAAATGTTCCTGTATTTGTCCACACATAAAATTTTTTTATAACTAAAGCAAGAAGAAAGAACGTGCAGTATATGGTCTCTAAGGCTTCATATTACTGGGCTATTAGAATGAAGGTGATAGTCTGAAAGCCAAAATGAAGTGGTAATAATTAAAGTTGATTTATTTTTATTCAAGGAAACTTATCTCCAGACCAATGAAAATGCATGATATATATATATATTACAAACTTTGACTTTACATTTAATTATTTTGTAGTTTTTAAAAATAAGAGCTAAGTGGATTTTTTTGTGTGTGTATGTATGTGTTTGCTGACAAACATAATCAAGAAGCTGTATGTCTATATATCTGGTTCTTCTACAAGTTACCTAGTGTCTTTTCACTTCTCTTAGTCTAGCTCCACTGTCTTGTGTAGTAATCATTGTTGTTAAAACAATGACCTCTGACCCATTGCAAGATTCTAAATCAGCAATTTCATTATGGTTGATTAACTTCAAACATACAGAATTACACTAATACTTAAACTGTTTTTCAACAAGGGTAAAAAGTATTTGTTCAACTCCCCTTTAAAGATGCTCACTCATAACCTCAATTTCTTTATCACTCTGGTCAACTTCAGACAGTAAATCCACTTATAATGTCTAGTGTCAGGGACATCTCTTCATAATAAAGGAATATGCTCTCACACACCATTATGTACACCAAGCAATACATTTACCTGGAGTGTACCTGAATATATAGTATAATGTAATGCTTTAAAAGAAACTTGAGTACACTCCTGAGCACAAAATATATGTTATGAACTAGATTTGTCACTTGATTACTTTATGGAGTGAAGAATTTAAATAATGTGTTTATCTGCCACAACTCCTACTTCAGAATATTTCTGTACTTGAGGACTAAGAAAACAGAACAATATAAAACAGACCCATGACAAGAGGACAGAGAGTACTAGAAATAAATGAGCCATGTGAAGCCCAGAGATATTCATTCATAACAGAAAAATGTTAATAGCTAATGGTTGTGATTTGAATTTATCATTGATTTTCATTTCTTTGCTATAAATTGTCCACATGCCATTAGCAGCAGGCCAACCTGGTTGCTACAATGCTCTCTTCCAAGGCCTATAAATTATATGCCTTAAATCAAACAGTGCTCCAGTGGCACTTGAATGTTGGATTATTCTAGTTGTGTTGATGAACTGAACTTTCTAAGACCATGAAGCATCTTCAACTTAAACTCAGAGAGAATAATGAAGATGATGTGCAATTTTTTTAATCTAACAACAATGTTTTCTGTATGAATAAAAGTTTAATGACAGCTTTGATAAAGCAATTCTGAATCAACTCAACTAGATAGTGGAATCTTAATAAAAATTTTTTACTTTTTTCCAACTGTGCCAGTAACTAGAAATAGGAGGCATCAGCTGCACTCCCATGGAATTACATAAAAATTCAAAATGATACACACTGTAAGCTTTGAACTAAAGTAGATACTATAATTGAACACATTTTATTAGTCAATATGAAGTTTTCCAGAATAGAAAATGCTTTCCAGCTAATGCAGATGAAATTGAAACTCAATATAGGATTTTATTGACCATCAGAGGGATAAAACACTAGAATGGGTTACTAAGAATAATTTTGAGAGTACAATCCCAAAGAATTCAAGGAGAGAATAAACAATCCTATGTTTTACAAATTTTAAATATTCATTTACCTTAAAGTAAGAAAATATATGAGATGTTTTCTGGGACTTTTTTGTAGGTCTAGTAGTCCACATGTAATTTCTGAGACATGGTGTGGTAATTAACTTCCAGCATGAACCCATGTTTTGGTATTATTTCTCCCTTCCTCCCTTGTTCTTTTGGAGCTCTGCTATATTGTGAAGAGTGATGTGGGGAGGTTCATGAGTTGCAGAATTAATTAATTAATTAATTAATCATTGCCTTAGCCAACAGCTGCCAAAGAACAGAAGCCTCTCAGCGGTCATGTGGTGAAGTTGGAAGTACATTCTCCAGCATTCAGATGACTGTAGACTCAGATAATATTCTAACTATAATCTTGTGAAAGGCTCTGAGCCAGAACAACCCAGCTAAGCTGCTCACAGATTCCTGACTCTCAGAAAGTATGTAAGATAATAAATATTTGCCTTATTAAACTTCTTAGTTTGGAAATAATTTATTACATAGCAATAGATAATTAACACACTCTGTGGATCGCCTTTTTATATACTGTATTTCATGATACATTATAACATGGATGTATCTTTATCATAATTGCCTGCTTATGTGTCTATATTATTATATACAGTGAGATCTTGGAGGACAACAATCATGTTTATCTTTGTAGTACCAGAGTTTCTTAGCACAGGGTCTTATACTGTGTAGGTACTTAATGTTCATGGGACTGAGCTGAACTGAACACTAGTACAAAGTCATGAAAAATTACTATTGGCCTACCCAATGTGTAAAACAATGATTAAGTGCTCATGATATGCAAGATTCTATACTATGCATTTATCTGCAAATTAGTTCATTTTATTCTTACAACACTTGTAAGGCAAATATAAATAACACAGTTTTACTCAAAAAGATGAAATGACTTGTTGCCTAAGGTCACAAATATTATTTTTCAGAAATAAAACTTAGTGATTCATCACTTACATATAACACTCAGTGCTAATCCCAACGTGTTTTCCTTAATGTCTTTTGCCCACTTAGCCCATCCCCCCACCCAACACCCCTTCAAGCAAGTCTCAGTTTATTCTCTGTATTTAAGAGTTTCTGATGGTTTATCTCCCTCTCTGTTTTTATATTACTTTTGGTTCTCTTCACTTATGTTCAACTGTTTTATATCTTAAACTCCACATCTGAGTGAAATCACATGATAGTTGTCTTTCTCTGACTGACTTATTTCTTTTAGCATAATACACTCTAGTTCCATCCACATTGCTGCAAATAGCAAGTTTTCATTTTTTTGATCACTGAGTAATATTCCATTGTGTATATATACAACTTCTTCTTTATCCATTCATCAGTCGATGGACATTTGGCTCTCCATACTTTGGCTATTGTCAATAGAGCTGCTATGAACATTGGGGAGCACGTGCCCCTTTGATTTAGCACTCATATTCCTTGCATAAATACCAAATAGTGCAATTGCTGGTTAGAAGGGAAGTCCTATCTAAAATTTTTTGAGGAACCCCCATACTGGTTTCCAGACTGGATGCCCCATTTGCATTCCCACCAGCAGTGCAAAAGTGTTCCCTTTCTCCACATCCTCGCCAACATCTGTTTTTGCCAGAGTTGTTAATGTTAGCCATTCTGACAGGTGTGAGGTGGAATCTCACAGTGGTTTTGATGTGTCATTCATTCCCTGATGATGAGTGATGCTGAGCATTTTTCATGTGTCTGTTAGACATCTGGATACCTTCTTTGGAAAAGTGTCTACTCATGTCTTTAGTCCATTTCTTCATTGGGTTATTTGTTTTTTGGGTGTTGAGTTTGATAAGTTCTTTATAGCTTTTGGATATTAACCTTTTATTTGCTATGTCATTTGCAAATAACATCTCCCATTGAATCATTTGCCTTTTAGTTTTGTTGGTTGTTTCTTTTGCCATTCAGAAGCTTTTTATTTTGATGAGGTCCCAATAGTTTATTTTTGCTTTTGTTTCTCTTGCTTTCAGAGACATGTCAAGAAAGAAGTTTCTGTGGCTAAGGTCAAAGAGGTTGTTCCCTGTTTTGTCCTCTAGGACTTTTGATGGCTTCCTGTCTTACATTTAGGTCTTTCATCCATTTTGAGTGTATTTTGTGTATGATGTAAGAAAGGGGTCCAAGTTCATTTTTCTGCATGTCACTGTCTAGAGTTCCTAACACCATTTACTGAAGAGACTGTCTTTTTTCCATTGGATATTCTTTCCTGTTTTGTCAAAGATTAGTTAGCCATAAGTCTGTGGGTACATTTCAGGGTTTTCTATTCTGTATCTATGTGTCTGATTTTGTGCCAGTACCATACTGTCTTGATCTTTATAACACATTTTGAAGTCTGGAATTGTCATGCCTCCAACTTTGGTTTGCTTTTTCAAGATTGCTTTGGCTCTTCAGGGTCTTTTCAAATTTTAGTAGTGTTAGTTCTGGCTCTGTGAAGTATATTGGTGTTATTTGGATAGGGATTGCATTGAACATGTAGATTTCTTTGGGTAATGTCAACAGTTTAACAACTGAACAACAAGAACAAATTGTTCTTCAAATACGTGAGCATGGAATGTTTTTGTCTTCTTCATTTTCTTTCATAAGCTTTCTATAGTTTTCAGTGTATAGATTTTTCACCTTTTAGATTTATTCCTAGGTATTTTATGGTTTTAGGTGCAATTGTAAATGGAATCAAGTCTTTGATTTCTCTCTCTGCTGCTTCATTAATGTATAGAAATGAAACCGATTTCGGTACATTGACTTGATATTTTGTGACTTTGCTGAATTCATGTGTAAATTCCAGCAGTTTCTTGGTGGAGTCTTTTGGGTTTTCCACATAGAGTATCTGTGTCATCTGTGAAGAGTGAAAATTTGACTTCCTCTTTGCTGGTTTGGATGTCTTTTATTTCTTTGTGTTGTCTGAGCTGAGTCCAGTACTTCCAACACTGTCTTGAATAACAATGGTGAGAGTGGACATCCCTATGTGTTCCTGATCTTACAGAGAAAGCTCTCAGTTTTTTCCTATTGAGGATGATACTAGCTGTGGGTCTTTCATATATGGTTTTATTCTTTGAGGTATGATCTTTCTATCCCTACTTTCTCAAGGGCTTTTATCAAGAAAGGATATTGTATTTTGTCAAATGACTTCTCTGAATCTATTGAGAGGATCATGTGGTTCTTATCCTTTCTGTTATTAATGTGAGGTATCACATTGATTGATTTATGGATATTGAAACATCCCTACATCCCAGGAATTAATTCCACTGGATCTTGGTGAATAATTAATTCTATTAATGTATTGTTGGATCTGGTTTACTAGTATCCTGTTGAGAAATTTTGCATCCATGTTCATCAGGGAAATTGGTCTGTGCATCTCCTTTTTAATGGGGTCTTTGGTTATGGAATCAACATAATGCTGGACTTGTAGAATGAGTTTGAAAGTTTTCTTTCTATTTCTATTTTTTGAAACACCTTCAAAAGAATAGGTGTTAACTCTTTAAAATATTTGATATAATTCCCCTGGAAAGCTGTCCTGTCTTGAACTTGTTGTTTGTTGTGAGATTTTTAATTAATGATTCAATTTCTTTACTGGTTATGGGTCTGTCCAAATTTTCTATTTCTTTCTGTTTCAGTTTGGTAATTTATATGTTTCTAGGAACTTGTCCATTTCTTCCAGATTGTGCAAATTTTTGGCATACAATTGCTCATAATATTTTCTTATTATTGTTTGGCTGTGATTTCTTTCATTTGTGATTTTTTTGATTTGGGTCCTTTCTTTTTTCTTTTTGATCAATCTAGCTAAGAGTTTATCAATTTTGTTCATTCTTTCAAAGAACCAGCTCCTGGTTTCATTGATCTGTTCTACTGATTTTTTGATTTCCATATAATTGATTTCTGCTCTAATCTTTATTATTTCCCTTCTTCTACTGTTTTTGGGTTTTATTTGCTGTTGTTTTTCAAGCTCTGTTAGGTGTAAGGTGAGGTGTGTATTTGAGAACTCCCTTCCTTAGGAAGCCCTGGATTGCTATATACTCCCTTCTAATGACCACCTCTGCTGCATCCTAGAAGTTTGGGTATGTCATGTTTTCATTTTCTTTGGATTCCATGTACTTTTTAGTTTCCTCTTTAATAACTTGGTTAACCCATTCATTCTTATTTTTTTAATTATTTTGATGTGCATTTATTTTTTAGAGCGAGCATGAGCATGGGTGGGGCAGAGAGAGAAGGGGACAGAAGATCTGAAGCAGGTTCTGCACTGACAGCCCAATATGGTGATTAAACTCACGAACTCATGAAATCATGACCTGAGCCAAAGTAGTACATTTAACCAACTGAGACACTCAGGTGCCCCAAAGCATTGATTTTTTTATAGAATGTTCTTAAATTTCCAAGTATTCATGGTGTTTCTAAATTTTTCTTGTGGTTGATTTCAAGTTTTATAACATTACATTTTGAAAATGTATGATCTAATGATTAGGTATGATCTAATCTTTTTGTACTTGTTGAGGGCTGAGTTGTGACCTAGTATGAGATCTATTCTGGAGAATCTTCCATGTGTCCTTGAAAATGTGTATTCTGTTGCTGTAGGATGAAATGTTCTCAATATATCTGTTACATCCATCTGGCCCAGTGTGTCATTCAATGTCTTGTTTCCTTGTTGATTTTATGCTTTGGTGATCCGTCCATTGCTGTAGGTGGAGTATTTATGTCTCCTACTACTATGGTATTATCAATGAGTTTCTTTATGTTTGTGATTATTTGATTTATATATTTTGGTTCTCCCATAATGGAGCATAAATATTTATAATTGTTCAATCCTCTTGGTGGATAGACCCTTTAATTGTGATATAATAACCTTTTTAATTTCTTGTTATAGTCTTTATTTTAAAATCTCGTTGGTCTGGTATAATTATGACTACTCCAGCTTTCTTTTGATGACAATTAGCATGATATATGGTTCTCCATGCCCTTACTTTCAATCTGCAAGTGCTTTAGTTCTAAAATAAGTCTCTTATAAGCAGCATATAGATGAGTCTTGTTTTCTTATGCACTCTGATATCCTGTGACTTAATTGGAGCCTTTTGTCCATTGACTTTCAGAGTGAGTACTGAAAAATATGAGTTTAGTTCCATTGTGTTGCCTGTAGAGTTGGTGTTTGTCATAATGTTCTTTGGTCCTTTTTAGTCTTTGTTACTTTTGGTCTTTTTTTGTTTTGTTTTGTCTTTCCTACACTAAAAGAGTCCCCCTTAAAATTTCTGGCAGGGCTGGTTTGGTGGTCACAAACTCCGTTAGGTTTTGTTTGTCTGGGAAACCTTTTATCACTCCTATTTTGAATGACAGCCATGCTAGATACAGAATTCTTGGCTGCATATTGTTATGATTCAGCACATTGAATATATCCTGCTATCTTTTTGGGTAAAGTCACAACAGTTAAGCAGTAAAGTCAGACCCCTAAGTTCTAGTCTATCAGGCTAATAAAGCCTATGTTTTTTTACATACCTTTTAAACTGCGTTCAAGAGGTAATTTCTATAGGAATTATTCTGATTCTTGACTCTGTCTTTGAAAATCCAGTTGTATACAAACTTCTGGATACTATATATCACCTTAGCAACTAGAAACTTGAGATTAGTCAAATAAACTACTTGGTAAAGAATTTAATTTTCAACCATTTTTTGTTCTTTTGTCATCACTGAAATTATAAGTAAAATGTATTCATTCATGTTAAAAATAGGAAAAGTTGTGTTATACCCATAGTAAATAAAGGGGGGAGGGGGAATTGGCCCAAGATGTGGTTTGACTTGGAAAGAAGGGAGAAATGTATTTCATGCTGGACATTCTGGGGGAAACGTGAGTGTAATGAAAAACTTTGTCCACCCTCTTTTTAAAATCAGAGTTAAAGAAAAGGTTCTATTTAGACTCTTAAAAGAATCTGTATGCATAAACTCTGTGTGCATGTTTGACACAAACTGTATATATGTACAAACAACCCCATATAGACAAGTACTATGGGAGTTGAAAAATAGTGTTAATCTCCTAAAAGTAAACCTACGACCGAACTTTTCTTGAGTAAGGTTTGTCAAATACTTAACATACTTTTAATTAAATTTAACATCACATAGAAGGAAATAATAAAGGAAATATCACATTTTGAAAAAATCTTCAAAGGGGATTAAACTTTTTCTATATACAACAGACTTCCAATGACAAATTTTGTAGTTTTGCTCATTTTTGGTTCAAAGATCAAAAATGTTATGAACTGGAGTGCTATGATAAGATTTGAACATGTATCAATCCATTATAGGTTTACTAAGGTGGTTTAACAGTATTTATATTTTGGAGTAAACTAAGAGAACTAGTAGTTGAAGGAAGAAAATATTCAAGTAAAATTTCATGACAAGAAATACTTGATGCTTTGAGATACCTTAACTTATATCAGAAAAATAAACAGCTGTATATTTTGCTGAGTAATTCTTTACAAGCAATTTTGATGAGAAGAGAGAGAAGGAAAAAAGATGAAGGAAAAAAGATGACAAGGCAGTCTTTTACTTTGAAGACATTCCTAGAGTAATTTTGACTTGCATTCCTTTGGATTAAACCAATGATATTTTTCTTCATAAAACCTTTTAAAATATGTTAAACTTTTGATGAAAGAATGGTGTTTGTGTTCTATTCTTAGTTCTTCACTAAGTTCATGACTGACAAGAGGACAAATTCAATTAGACTTAGGACAATCTCTACAAAGCATTCTTCTCTTAATTACACAAATGTATAAGTTACTTAACAAATAAGTGCCAGAGTAATAGAAAACTATACTTTTCTAATTTCATTGTTCAGCCTACTTTGAATGCCTATACACATTCATATGCTATAGCTGGTATTGTGTTCTTTTGGCATTTACCCCTAAGTAAGTTACAGTCAAGTATGCAAAGACATTGTTGGCTGCCAGGTCGTTTGTATGGTTCTGCTGCAACATGCTTCATGTGGCAGTCTTTCAGTCTTCAGGGTGCACAGGGAAGATATCTTACAATCATGCTACTAGTTTCAGGGATTATGTTTTCCCAATCTGGATACTACTCAACAGAAATGAGGGGGAGGGACCCACCCATATTATTTTATATATCTGGTACTCAGTACATATTCCATAATGTTTGTTGAATAAAACAAATCAAAATAATGACAGAAGGAAAAATGATGTTTACTTATCTAAATTTTGCATCTTCTGTAAGTCAATAAGAAAACTGAACTGGATGTTCTTACAGAATATTAAAGTGTCATCTATTAGAGATATTTTTTAAACTAATAGTTGCTAGGCTATTTAGGAATTTCAAATTTGGAAATAACTTTTCATGTCCTATAATTGAGAGGCTGTGAGACACCTCAGGAAATTGGCTGTATGACAGGTGCTTATAAAAATGCAAATTTCAGGATAGCAGATGGTAGCAGAGTAGGAGGACCTTAAGCTCACCTCATCACATGAGTACAACTAGATACCTCAAGAACAAACTCCTCAACTAAATGTAGGTAAGAGGCTACAATGAAGAAGGCAGGAAGTGTGGAGAATGTGGTTTGGGAAATAAATGGATCATGGCCACTTTGGTGGAGATGGAGCTATGGTACCAGATAATGGCAAGAGAAAGATTAGCACACAGTGGAGCACATGGGAAAACAAGTCCCATAGCAATTGACTTAGAAAGTGAGAGGGACGGAATTTTGCAACTTCTCACAACAAGGGGGCTAAAAAGACAGAGGGCATGGCTGAGAGAGAACCCAGAATGCAATGGGACAGCTCTTGGAGAGAAAGCATGCAAGTAGCACACTGGCATAGAGCATGGAAACAGCCCTGTGAAGAGCACCTGGAGCACAGAATGTTCCCTGCAGATCATTTGTTCCCTGCAGAGTGTATCCCAGAGAGGATGCATTCCCAGAGAGACCTTTCTAGGAACAAAGGAACCAGCCAGCACCATTTCCCTCGTGTGCTATTCAGTATAAGCTCAGAGCCACCTGCAGGAACCAGAACAGCACCAATGCTTGCTACCTAACTTGCTTACACAAAGCCCTGCCCCTCTCATGCTCCAGTAGAACTGTCCCTCCCAGTCATGCCTGCATCAGTCCCAGTAAGGAGGGCCTTTTCCCCCAGAAGGCCTACCCAAACCCCTGTTCATATAACCTCTCACCACCCAGGAGTTTTGTGGAGCCTTGGTTCTGTTAGTGGTGGTGACAAGTCTCCTTCCACAAAAATACTGGAGTACACCTAGTTAAAATGCTCCACATTCAGTCCACAGACCAAACACTGCCTACACAAAGAGAGTCTCTGCAGATGACTGGCCTGGGAATAAAGTGGCTAGGACAAAACAGCATAGTACACAGAGCACATATTGGAGACAGTCTCAGAAGCACCAGGCCCTGAGAAAGAGGGGACACTATGTGGCAGGGTACTATAGGATCCCTTCTCCATAAGGCCATTGCCCTTAAGAACAGGGGACATAGGTGACTTTCCTAACATAGCGAAACAGTTAAAAGTCTAAGTCTCTTTTCACTTTAGAGAAACCAGCAGAATTTATCCCAAATGAAAAACAAAAACAAAAACAAAAAACAGGACAAGGCCATGGCCACAGATCTAAGTGAAACCAGTATAAATAACATGCCTGATAGAGAATTTTAAAGTTTGAGACCACTAAACACAAAGCAGTTAATAACATACATAAAGGAATTAATCAATAATAATAAAATAATAGTAGGGGACTTTAACACTCCACTTATAGCAATGGAGAGATCATCTAAACAGAAAATCAACAAGTAAGCAATGGCTTTGAGTGACAATCTAGACCAGATGGATTTAATAGATATATTCAGAACTATTCAGATATATTCATGCTAAAGCAGAATACACATTCTTCTCAACTGCACAGGGGACATTCTTCAGAATAGATCACATATTAGCCCACAAAACAAGCCTCCACAAATTCAAATAATCAAAGTCATACCATGCATCTTTTCTGTTCACAATGTTATGAAAGTTGAAATCAACCACAAGAAAAAAAACCCTGGAAACAACACAAATACATGTAGGTTAAATAATTGTATTAAACAATGAATGGGCCAACAGGGAAATCAAAGAAATTTTAAAATGTATATGGAAAAAATGAAAAAGAAAACACAATGGTGCAAAACCTTTGGGATGCAGAAAAAGTGGCTCTAAGAGGGAAGTTTATAGCAATACAGTTCTTCCTCAAGAAGCAAAGAAAAGTCACAAATAAACATCTTGCCTTACACCTAAAGGATCTAGGAAAAGGACAACCAAAGAAACTTAAAGCCAGCAGAAGGAGAGAAATGATAAATATTAGAGCAGAAATAAATGATATATAATCTAAGAACAACAACGATAAAACAAATCAATGAAACCAGGAGGTGATTCTTTGAAAAAATTAATAAAATTGATTCAACCTTAGTCAGACTTATTATAAAGAAAAGAGAAAAATGGTATCTCAAATGAGAGAGGAGAAATAACGACCAATACCACAGAAACAGAAATAATGATGAGAACATTATGAAAACTTATATTCCAACAAATTGGTCAATCTTGAAAGAATGGATAAATTTCTAGAAACATATAAGCCACCAAAATTAAAACAAGAAGAAATAGAAAACTTGAACAGACCAATAACCAGTAAAGAAATTGAATCAGTAATCAAAAAAAAAAAAATTCCCCCAAGATAATGTTCCAAGATCAAATGGCTTCACTGGCAAATCTACCAAACATTTAAAGAAGATTTAATACCTATTCTTCTCAAAATTTTCTAAGAAAGCAGAAAAAGAAGGAAAATTTCCACATTCTTTCTATTAGGTTGGTATTACCTTGATACCAAAACCAGATAAAGATACCAGTAAAAAAGAGAACTGCAAGCCAATATCCCTGATGAACATAGTTGCAAAACTCCTCAAAAAGATACTAGCAAACCAAATCCAAGAATACATTTAAAAAATCATTAACTGCAATCAAGTGGGGTTCACTCCTGAGTTGCAAAGCTGGTTAAATATTCACAAATCCATCAACATGATACATCACATCAATAAGAGAAAGGATAAGAACCATATTTATCATTTCAATAGATGCAGAAAAAGCATTCAACAAAGTACATGATAAAAATTTTCAACAAAGTAGGTTTGGAGGGAATATACCTCAAGATAATAAAGTCTGTATATGAAAAACCCACAGCTAACATCATCCTCAATGAGGAGAAACTAAGAGCTTTCCCCCTCAGATCAGGAACAAGACAAGGGTGTCTGCCTTCGCCACTTCTGTTCAACATAGTACTGGAGGTCCTAGCCACAGCAGACAACAAAAAGAAATACAAGGCATCCAAAATAACAAGAAAGAAGTAAAACTTTCAATATTTGCAGATGACATGATACTATATGTAGAAAACCCAAAAGAGTTCACCAAAAAAAGTGTCTCGAACTGAAAAATGAATTCAGTAAAGTCACAGAATATAAAATCAGCATACAGAAATCAGTTGCATTTCTTTTTTTTAAATTTTTTAATGTTTTATATATTTTTGAGAGAGAGAGATAGCATGAGCAAGGGAGGGTCAGAGAGAGAGGGAGATACAGAATTTGAAGACAGGCCCCAGACTCTGAGCTAACTGTCAGCACAGAGCCTGACGCGGGGCTTGAACTCACAAACCGTGGGATCATGACCTGAGCTGAAGTCAGATGCTTAACCAACTGAGTCACCCAGATGCCCAAATCAGTTGCATTTCTATACACCAATAATGAAGTAGCAGAAAGAGAAATCAAGGAATTGATCCCATTTACAATTGCAGCAAAAACCATAAGAGACCTAGGAATAAACCTCAACAAAGACGTAAAAGATTTGTACTCTGAAAACTATAAAATACTTATGAAAGAAATTCAAGATGACACAAAGAAATGGAAGGACACTCATTCCATGCTCATGTATTAGAAGAACAAATACTGTAAAAATGTCTATACTACCCAAAACAATCTACACATTTAATGCAATCCCTTTCAAAATACCAACAGCATTTTCCAGAAATAGAAAAAAAAATCCTAATGCTTATGTGGAACCACAAAAGACCCCAAATAGCCAAAGCAATCTTGAAAAAGAAAAGCAAAGCTAGAGGCATCACAATTCCAGACTTCTAGTTATATTACAAAGCTATAATAATCAAAATAGTATGGTATTGGCATAAAAATAGGCACATAGATCAATAGAGCATAACAGAAAACCCCGAAATAAACCTACAACTATATTGTTAATTAATCTTTGACAAAGCAGGAAAGAATATCCAATGGGAAAAAGTCTCTTCAACAAATGTTGTTGGGAAAACTGGATAGCCACATACAAAAGAAACAAACTGGACCACTTTCTTACACCACACATAAAAACAGATTCAGAATAGCTTAAAGACCTAAATGTGAAATCCGAAACCATAAAAAAATCCAGAAAAGAATACAGGTAGTACCTTCTTTGACATAGGCTATAGGTGCTGGGAGAACTGGACACAAAAATTAACTCAAAATGGCTGAAGGACTTGAATGCGAGACAGGAAACCATCAAAACCCTCGAGGAGAAAGTAGGAAAAAACCTCCTAGACCTCCACCGCAGCAATCTCCTACGCGACACATCACCAAAGGCAAGGGAAATGAAAGCAAAACTGAACTCTGGGGACTTCATCAAGATAAAAAGCTTCTGCACTGCAAAGGAAACAATCAAGAAAACTAATAGGCAACCAACAGAATGGGAAAAGATAGTTGCAAATGACATATCAGATAAAGGGCTAGTATCGAAAATATACAAGGAACTCACCAAACTTCACACCCACAAAACAAATAACCTGGTGAAGAAATGGGCAGAAGACATGAACAGACACTTCTCCAAAGAGGACATCCAGATGGCCTGCAGGCACATGAAACGATGACATAGGCTATAGACACTTCTTGTAATATATGTCTTCTGAGGCAAGGCAAACAAAAGCAAAAATAAACTATTGAGACTAAAGGGATCTGTACAGCAAAAATACAATCAACTAAAAGACAACCTATGGAATGGGAGAAAATACTTTTAAATGACATATCTGATAAAGTGTTAGTATCCAAAATATATGAAAACTTGTTAATTTTTTAATAAAACAAAATAATACAATTAATAATGGGCAGAAGAAATGAACAGACATTTCTCTAAAGAGGACATACAGGTGGCCAACAGACATGTGAAGATGTTCATCATCACTAACTATCTGGGAAATACAAATCAGAACGAAAATGAGATATCACCTCACACCTGTCAGAATAACTAAAAACACAAGATACGACAGTTGTTGGTGAAGATGTGGAGAAAACGGAACACTTGTGCACTGTTGTTGGGCATGCAAACTGTTGCCTCCACTGTGGGAAACACTATGGAGTTTCCTTCAAAAAGTTAAAAATAAAACCACCATGTGATGCATCGATTGCGCTTTCTCTCTCTCGCTCGCTCGCTCTCTCTCTCTTTCTCTTTATATATATATATTTATTTATATATGTATATATAAAGGTATATTACTATATATATTTATATATATAAAGGTATATTACTATATTATATATAAAGGTATATTACTATATTATATATAAAGATATATTACTCAGCCATAAAAAATAATGAAACCTTGACTTTTCCAAAAACATGGATGGAACAAGAGTGTATTATGCTAAGTGAAATAAGTCAGTCAGAGAAAGATAATTACCATATGATTTCATTCATTTGTGGAATGTAAGAAAGACAACAGATGAATATAAGGGAAGGGAAGGAAAAATAAAGTGAGATAAAAACAGAGAGAGGAGCAAACCATAAGAGACTTTTAACTATAGAGAACAATCTGAGGATTGCTGGAGGGGAAGTGGGTTGGGGGATGGTCTGAAAGGGTGATGGGCATTAAGGAGTGCACTCGTTGGGATGAGTGCTGGGTGTTATATGAAAGTAATGGATCACTGGGTTCTACTCCTGAAACCAGTACTACACTGTATGTTATCTACATTGAATTAAAATAAAACCTTGGAAGAAAAAAAAGATAACTCTGAAGAAAAAAGATGTGGTATATATACACAGTGGAATATATTCAGCCATAAAAATGATATCTTGCCATTTGCAATGGCATGGATGGAGCTAGACAGTATAATGCTGAGCAAAATACATCAGTCAGAGAAAGACAAATAGCATATGATTTCTCTCATATGTGGAATTTAAGAAACAAAGCAGGTTAAACAGGTGATGGGGACTAAGTAGTGCATTTATAATGAGTACTGGGTGATGTATGAAGTGCTGAATCACTATATCGTACACCTGAAATAATACAACACTATATGTTAGCTGGAATTAATATAAAAACTTAAAAAGCCAAAAATAAGAACAATAATACAGGACTAAACACTAAAACTAAGAATGCTTTTAAATAACAAATTAAACACATTTATTAAATTTGAATAATAAGAGCAGAGATCAAGAAATAGAGTACCTTTAAACTTTCACCAGATTAAGCAATTAAATACCTTTGAACTTTCACCTGACCTTTAACATCTTACAAGCCCTTACAGTGAATAGGCTTTTAAAAATTATTATTATTAGCAAGTCAAAAACTTTAATTTAATGAGCTGGAGAGCTGCAAAGTGTAACAAGTAGCCCAGTTTCTATAACCTCTTCAGGGAAACCAAGAACTGAAACAAGGCAAGAAATCTTACCAGATATATTTAATTATTTAAAATATGCAGATATTGAGGATGAGATTGCTCTTCACACTTCTTCAATACTAACTGTAAAAGTTTAGGAAAGTTTATTAGATTCTTTTTGTTTGTTGAATGGTACAACTTTGCAGAAACAAAAAATGTATATCATAAAAACAGTTATTTTGCTAACAATATGACAGTTTGAAGTGCTGATAGTAATTTGGCATGTAACTGTGTTCTTAATTATTGCAAATTTAAGATAATTAATACATTTGAAGTGCTGCATGTGCCTTTTAAAAAGAACAATTTTGATTTTCACGTTAGACATCCTAGAAAATAATTGCAGCCATGTTCACAATTTGAATTTTCTTATCTTTTAACCATCCAAAGAAATATTTTTAAAGCATGCTTTATTCTTACTTTGTATTTTATAGTATACATATAGAAGTTATTAATCTCTAGAAATGCTCACTAAAGAGCATCTTATGAAAACATGGCAGATTCTAATGTAAGATGGCTCAATTTCTAAAGGTAAGAGAAACCTAACTGGTTAATAGATGCTTTGATATATTTCAGAATATCTTTATTTGCCCCAAAAGAATAATCCATACTTTTGCTTGCTTGTGACTCCAAGTTTGTGCTTCCTAGTTACAGAAACTCATTTCAGCACATCTGATGAATATGTTTTGTATATAAGTACATTTAACAAATATATTCTTTTATAAAAAGTCTAAGTTAAAGGCAGTGTTCTTAGTATGTTACTAGGAATGGATATTGAAATGATTAAACTGCTTGTGCTCACATTGTATAGGTGTGCAGAATCAGAAAGAAATCCTAGTTTCTCAAGAAGAAAAACAGAAACTATTATGCTATTTACCTACAACACTCTCCCAGTTTTAGAATTCCTTGTTAACTGCTTTTGTTTGTGTAAGTTATTTGAGAAATACAGTTGTGCTTTATTTTGGTGATTGAGGAAAGTAATGAGGGCAATTTGAAGGGTAATTGCTCTTTGCTGGGATGATTTAAAGTCCTGTAACAAAAAACCCCGAATAGCCAAAGTAATATTGAAGAAGAAAACCAAAACAGGAGGCATCACAATCCCAGACTTTAGCCACTACTACAAAGCTGTCATCATCAAGACAGTATGGTACTGGCACAAAAACAGACACATGGACCAATGGAATAGAATAGAGAACCCAGAACTGGACCCACAAGTACATGGCCAATTAATCTTTGACAAAGCAGGAAAGAGTGTCCAATGGAAAAAAAGAAAGCCTTTTCAACAGGTGGTGCTGGGAGAGCTGGACAGCAATACTTAGAAGAATGGAATTAGACCACTTTCTGAGACCATTCACAAAAACAAACTCAAAATGGATAAAGAATCTGAATGTGAGACAGGAAACCATCAAAACCCTTGAGGAAAAAGCAGGAAATAGCCTCCTAGACCTCAATCGCAGCAATTTCTTCCTCGACACATCCCCAGAGACAAGGGAATCAAGAACAAAAATGAACTACTGAGACCTCATCTAGATAAAAAGCTTCTGCAAGGCAAAGGAAACAATCAGAAAAGGTACTAGGCAACCGACAGAATGGGAAAAGATAGTGGCAAATGGCATATCAGATAAAAGGCTAGTATCCAAAATATATAGGGAGCTCACTAAACTCCACA
>NC_043717.1:88095940-88100341 GCF_006229205.1 Suricata suricatta
AGGATGTGGAGAAACAGGCACCCTCCTACACTGTTGGTGGGAATGTAAACTGGTGCAGCCACTCTGGAAAACTGTGTGGAGGCTCCTCAAAAATCTATCGATAATGAACTGAGGGTTGAGGGGGAAGGGGAAGGGGGGAAAAGAGGTGGTGGTGATGGTGGAGGGCACTTAAGGGGAAGAGCACTGGGTGTCATATGGAAAACAATTTGACAATAAAATATTATGGAAAAAAATAAAAATAAAAAAATATTAAAAAAAAAAAAGACCCTGCACGAGACCCTACACCCTTCATACGGTAGGGCCTTCTGTGGGCTTTGGCTTCACCATTATACCTTGTTTGCTGTCCCTTCTCATAAAAAAAAAAATCTATCAATAGAACTCCCCTATGACCCAGCAATAGCACTGATAGGGATTTACCCAGAGGATACAGAAGTGCTGATGCCTAGGAGCACGTGTACCCCAATGTACATAGTGGCACTTTCTACAATAGCCAAATCATGGAAAGAGCCTAAATGTCCATCAACTGATGAATGGATCAAGAAGTTGTGGTATATATATATACAATGGAGTACTATATGGCAATGAGGAAGAATGAAATATGGCCATTTGTAAGAAAGTGGATGGACCTTGAGGGTGTCATGCTAAGGGAAATAGGTCAGGCAGAGAAGGACAGATACCATATGTTTGCATTCATAGGTCTAACAGGAGAGACCTGGCAGGGGACCATGGGGAGAGGAAGGGGGAAAGAGAGCGGGGGAGAGTGAGGGCCAGAGATCAAGGGAGACTACTGAATACTGAAAACGAACCATGGACTGAAGGGGGAGGGGGAGGGAAGAAGAGGGTGATGGTCATGGTTGGGGGCACTTGTGGAGAGAAGCACTGGTGTTATATTGAAACCAACTTGACAATAAACTATAAATATTTTTAAATAAGTAAAATAATATTTTTAAATAAATAAAATAAAGTCCTGTAACTGTCTCAAATGTTGCTGTTTTACCTTTAAAGCAAACTGCACAAAATATAAAAGTAATGAAAATAACTATAATTTATTGAGCACATATTATGTGTGCTGCCTTCCTAGGTATTTTGCATACAATAAATTTACAAGGCATTCTCTCCATTCAACAAATGAAGAAGCCAAGAAATTGGTTAAGTAACTTGCCCAAGTACACAGGAGACAGAATTCAGTTTGTTTCACCTTGACTTAAACCTCCTACTGTTTCCACTGTTTCATGCTACTTTCTCAAAATCTCATTTTAAGTAGCTATTAATCCATACTGCTGCGTAATGAAGAAAGTACGTCTTAACAAACTGGTTTTTTAAAAAAGAAACATTTTTAAAAGCATGATATATCATAATTAGAAGTAAATTCCACTATTCAATCTTATTTTTCTTAGGTTAAACAAAACTTTAGCAATTTGATTCCAATAATGTGCAAATGCAAATACAAGTAAAAGACATTGTCATTTAAACTCCCCAAATGGCATGAGACAATGCCAGTTTACCTTCCCTTCACTAGTGGATGCACTTAGAACCCTGTCACAAAACCTATCAGATATTCTGAGTTTATTGTTAATGTGCATTTATTTGAGAACGAGATCAGAAAAAAAGTTATTTTCTGTCTTACAGACACAGATATAGCTATTAAGTCTTTTTTCACTTGCCACTAAAAACCAGAACTAAAGTGGCTGCAGATATCTACTCTCAAACAATAAAAATGGATTATGCTGATGATTCCATTTAAGGAAACATGACTAAAACACTAGCCATTCTCACCCAAACTCCTGTTTTTTGTCACATTTTGATCTTGATATTTTATTTTATTTTAAATGTTTATTTATTCAGAGAGAGAGCACATACATGCAAGCTGGGGAGGGGCAGAGAGACAGGAGAGACAGAGACAGAGAGAGACACAGAGAGAGAGAGAGAGAGACAGAGAGAGAGAGAGAGTCCCATGCAGACTCTGCTATCAGCAAGAGCCAGGTGCTTAACCAACTGAGCCATGCAATCACCCCAACATTTTATTTTAAAGATTATGTTAAAATCTACTTCTTTTCTATCAGTTATACAATGCCTTTGATTTAAAAAAATAAAATTCTGACCTATAACATAAGAATTGAGCTCTTTAGTATTATGAAAAGTTTACCAACAGGTTATTAGGATCTTACTAGCTTTAATCAGTGATTCATGAATCAGGCGGCATCTAATCTACAAAACAGAAAGGGTTCCAAAGAGACATATAAAGTTAAGGTGTTTTATAGACAGAGGTACAGAGGACTAAGAAAGCTCTACTGAGCAAATCTGATTTGATTGACTAATACAGGGTAGTCTCCCTTCTTTGGTACACAAAGAAATCGTGAGGCCTGTTTGTGTAACTTAAGTTGAGCAGACAGATTCTGATTGGTCAATTCTAAGTTACATTTCTGGGAGAGTAGAGTATTTAGGAGAAAATGAAACTTTGTTAAGTTTTGGCTGAACAGAGGGGGCTTTGCATGAGTGACTGCCTCTTGGGCCTAGCATAATTATTTAACACTTTACAAAAATGGAGTTGCTTTTACATGGATAATCCTACACAGTGCATTTGCTGTGAAGCATTTTCATGTTGTTTACCTGGGCAGAATTACTTACAGACAGGAATCCCCCCCCTCAAAAAATAAGTTTTAGACATCAGAATAAGTTTGATAGCCTTTTTGGTAATGGTATTTGTTAGAAATAGATATTGGCCCAGTTGTAGAACTTCAGATATAAAAAATTCTACCAAATGTGCTTTCAAACACTTCATGTAGGAGTTCTTTTCAGATAGAGAAAATGTGTATATTTATTAATTAACCATTAAGTAAATGTTTATTGTGTACCTACTATGTGCATGGTATGCAATTAATCAGATAGATACCTTGCCTCTCATGGGTTAGAATATTGCAGACAAACATAAGATCTGCTTTTGTCCACATCAATCTTTATAGCTAAAATTAACTTTTAGCAACACCAAATATGTATGTGATGTCATGATGTTGATTCTACTAAAGCAAATACTTTAACTACATGTTATAAATTTGGCATATGGAAAAGTCAGTTAGCATATGAATGAACCTAAACAGATACTCAGCACCTTGACTTTGTTTTCAACTTAATATTGGACAGTCTATACTTTTCACAAAGTATTGTCTTTGCAAATAAAATGTCTCCAAGGGAGTCACTCAGCATACATTAGGTTCAGCTGAAGCTCAAAGACAGGGAATAGGAAAACTTTATAGTGAAAAATAGGAATGCTTCACTGTTATGTGAAGTCTGTTGGTATACAGAAGCTGAATATGGCTTACCAAAAGTAGAGCATCCTATGTAATTGGTTTGGGGAACACATTTCACTTTCTTTGGTTGGTCCTTAATTAAAAGTGGAGGCAAAATTAGGCTGGCAGTCATTGATCAAGTCCTGATTTTTCTGGGTAGAGGCTACAGAGGCTGTAAGTCAGGATTCTATTTTCATATATGGTCTAGTTATTGTTTGTGTTTTCAGTCTCTCATTGTCAAACATTATTATCATTCATGTTCAATACTTTGGTGAGTACCTACTATGTGCCAGGAAGTGTTTTAGGTGCCAGCAGGAGACAATGACCAACACAGGGAAAAAAAAATCCCTGCTCTCAGAGAGATGATGTATTTTTTTTAATTTTTAAAATTTAAATTCAAGTTATTTAACATACAGTGTAATATTGGTGTCAGGAGTAGAACCCAGTGATCCATCACTTTATAACACCCAGGGTTCATCCCAACAAGTGCCCTCCTTAATGCCCATCACCCATTTAGCTCATTCCCTCAACCACCACCCCTCTAGCAACCCTCAGTTTGTTCTCTATATTTAAGAGGCGCCTATGGATCTGGGAGCCAAGATGGCGGAGAGGAAGGGAGCTCTGTAAACTCCCTCCGCACTGTTTTTCGAACTGAGAAGGATATTTCGTTCATCTGAGAGAGCAGAAGGAGAAAATACGAACTCCAGAAGGAATAGAACCTCAAGGATACCTGAGTGAGTGGGGGCGAACGGGGGGAGATCCGAGGACGGGCCAGCCCGGACGGGCAGGGGAGGTAAGATCCCCAGCCTAACGTGGCCGCAAGTGCGCAGCTTCCGGGAGACAAAGGGAAGAGACAGAGTCGGAACACGCTCATAGAACTGTCTCTGGGGAAGAGGTATAGAATGCTTGGCTGCGCTTGGAGACAGAAACCCACTCCATAGATAACTGCTGGGTAGCGGGGCGCAAGAGAATGAATAGCCTCCAGCCCTAAGCCATCTCGGCGGGGAATCAGAGGCGCCTGTGGCTGTGAGAAGCAGCTGCGCTGGAGAGGAGCGCTCCCTGGCGGGAAGCGGCCAGAGAGGCGACTGCGCCAGGCGCGAGCAATTCGAACTTG
>NC_043717.1:88100441-88135962 GCF_006229205.1 Suricata suricatta
GCACTGGGTGTTGTATGGAAAACAATTTGACAATAAAATATTATGGAGGAAAAAAAAAAGAGGCGCCTATGGTTTGCCTTCCTCTCTGTTTTTATATTACTTTTCATTCTAGTTTAAAATAGAACATACAAACAAGGTTATATTGAGAAAGTTGACATTGAAAAATAAAGTTGAGAACAAAAGATTTCCCAGAGAAAAGCATTCCAGGAAGAAGGAACAGTAAGTTTACAGATTCTGAGGCTATGATTTGCTAATGTATTTTATAACATGAAGGTCATGTGACCTGAATAAATAAGTGGGAAGAATAGAAGGAGATGTGATCAGAGAGAAAAATTAATATATATAACAGAAATAGAAATAAAATGTAAATTTTATAAATATGTAGTTATATATAACTATGTAAGATTAAAACAAATATAAAGTATAAAATATAAAAAGTTATGTAAATATAAATCTATTATATATAAACAGTAATTATAAATACATTTGGTGAGAATAATTAAGCTGTTTTCATGCCTCAAGCATCCAATTTACCTCTGTATTTATTTAGATTGAAGAAAGAAAACTCTGATTCACTCACATAAGTAGATTAAATATATTTTTTTTCAAAATAACATGTCTTACAACCTTTGTACTGGTTTCAACTGATTTGATTTTTCTCTCCTAAATATTTAATTTAGATAAGAAAGAAATTTTAAAAATTTAATAAATACTAAAACCAATATGATGTCATACTTTTTTTCCTTCCTCTTTTTTTTTTTTTTTTGAGAACAGGAATCATTTCATTGACTTGATGGTTAGGATATTCATCTACTTGCTCCACTGCAGATACTCCCCCTACTCTCTCATGTCCTTTCACACAGGTGTATGAAGAGGATACTCTTATGGCAAAGACATTTTAAATGTCCCTCCAGGGACAGAACGAGGGACTTCCCTGAGTGTGTTTTGAGACCTTAGTCCTGGGCTCTGGCTTTCAGTGTTGCTTTGTACTTCCCTGTCATCTGCTTAGGTAAGGGCACTAGGTCCAGGAAGACACCTGCCTTTCCACCTCACAGATGTAGTCTCGGAGGCAGTACTTTCAAGGGCCAAAGTGAGCCGGATAAGAAAGCTGCTTTTTCTCCTGCTCCTCTTTTTCAACGGTTTCTTTGTTCTTCCCCCAGATCTTTTTGATATGCTCCATGGTATCTTTATTAATCTTGGCCTTCACATCCACAAGGTCCTGTTACCCAGAATCCAGATAGAACCGCAGGAAGGGGGACAGCCTCATGTTCTTAAACATCGTGATCTGCACCCAAGGGTTTGTGTACTGGATTTGAGATATATTGAAAAACACAAATTTCCTGGCACCCTTGCCCAGCTACCCATGTGTGTTGTAGTTCAGGCTCATGACCTTCATTGACCTTGAACACTATATGTACCTGGCTCAGGTACTTCAAGGTGCAGTAGATCAGGAAGCAGCTTTTCTTGGGCATGGCCCTGGAGGTGTTGAGGTGCCAGTCTAGCAGCAAGGAGAGATCCAGAGCAGCAGATATAGCTGACTCAGTGGACCTCACACCGCTTAGCTTCATCGCTGGTTTACACTTACTGCACAGATGCAGAGGAGATGCCTCCAGTGGCAGGCGTCCACGTTTTTCCTTTTTGACTAAGAAATTACTGGTGAATTAAACATGTGCTGAGCAGATGTTTCTGTGCTTTGCTGAGCATTTAATTGAGTGTGACTTAGATACTCTATAACCATAGATTGGCTTATATAATTTATTTTCATAATTGTAGATCAGAAATTTTTTAAACACCGACTCAGCTCTGTAAACTTCTTAATCAATAGCACACTTACAAACTTTTCATGTATCTTCTAGAAATGTCAGGAACTCTTTTATTCTCAGTTCTGCATAAAAAAAAGTGGCAATTTGACAACCCAAATAAATGGGATAGGGGTCTCAACAAGAAGTCAAAATTTGGTATATTGCATATTGGACTGTGCATTTTCTATTTATTGGTAAATTCATTAAGACACAGATAGCATTTAGGTCAACCTTTTCTGGAACCTCTAAGCACTGTCAATCACACTGAATTACTACTGAATTAGCATATGTATCCATAGAAACTTTTATGTCTTTGATTTGGAATATATAACCCAATAAATAATTTAAGCTTAAATATCAACCTTCACCTGAATATAACATACACAGTAATAGAAAATGGGGTTTACATTCGATTATCATTTTGAAGGCCCCCTAATTCCTAGGTCTAATTTTATAATCTGGGAAGAAAGTGATTCTTTTTGTTAGGATACTGACATGTATTTCTACTGATAGGTGTATAGTAAACAATAAAAATGACAGAATCTGTCAACTGAAGCTCGTAACATATTAATTTTGTTTCTTTCTGTTTCCTACATCAACGTGATTTTATCTGTCATTAAAGATATCTCTTAAAGTGTTATTGAGGTATTACTTTGCTACAATACACTTGCATTAATCAATGAGGAGCCATAGTCTTATGGCATGATATATTCAACATGCTGAATGGGGGAAAAATGCAGCCAAGAATACTCTATTCATCAAGAATATTATTCAGAATAAAAGGAGATATAAAGAGTTTCCCAACCAAAAATTAAAGTGCTTTGTGACCACTAAACCATCCCTGCAAGAAAGATTAAAGGAGACCCTCTATGAAAGGGAAGATCAAAAGTGACAAAGACAAGTTAAAAAATAAAACAGAGAAAATCTCCAAAACTAACAAGTAATAAAATGGCACTAAAATATATCAATAATTACTCTGAATGTAAATGGATTAAATGTTCCAATCAAAAGACATAGGGTGTCAGAATGGATAAAAAATAAGATTCATCTTTATGCTACCAATAAGAGACTGATTTTAGACCTAAAACATCTACAGATTGAAAATGAGGGGATGGAGAAACATTTACCATGCAAATGTATATCAAAAGGAAGTCAGAATAGCAATACTTACACAGGACAAACTAGACTTTAAACCAAAATTATAACAAGAGCTGAAGGGCAATATATTGGACAATCCAACAAGAAGATATAAAATAGTAAATTTTTATGCACCCAACCAGGAGGCAGCCTAATATATGCATGTATATATATGTATATATATATGTGTATATATACATATATATACATACATGTGTGTGTGTATTACAGACATAAAGAACTCATTGAGAATAACACAATAATATTAGGAGACTTTAACAACCCTCTTACATCAATAGAGAGATCATCTAAACAGAAAACCAACAAGGAAACAATGGGTTTGAATGACACACTGGACCACTTGGATTTAATTGTTATAGTCAGAACATTCCATTTTAAAGCAAAAGAATGCACATTCTTTTCAAGTGCACATAGAACATTCTCCAGAATATATCATGTAGTAGGTCACAAATCAGGCCTCAACAAGTACAAAAAGATTGAGATCATACCATACATATTTTCTGACCACAGTGATATGAAACGAAGTCAACCACAAGAAAAAAAAATTGGAAAGAAGATAAATACATATTGGTTAAACAACATGCTACAAAACAATAAATGGATCAACCAAGAAATCAATGGGAAATACAAAATACATAGAAACAAATTAAAATGAAAACATAATGGTCCAAAACCTTTAGAATGCAGCAAAAGCAGTTCTAAGAGGAAAGTATATAGCAATAAAGGCCTAAATCAAGAAGAAAGAAAAATTTCAAATAAACAACCTAACTTTACCCCTAATGGAGCTAAAAAAGAACAACAAAAGAAGACTAAAGTCAGCAGAATGAGGGAAATAATAAAGATTAGAATAGAAACTGATGATATAGAAACTGAAAAAAGAAACAGAAGAGATTAATGAAACTAGGAGCTGGATTTCTGAAAAAATTAATAAAATTTATAAACCCCTAGGCAGGCTTATCAAAAAGAAAAGAGAAAGAACCCAAATAAATAAAATCACAAATGAGAAAGGAGAAATAACAATTAACAGCACAGAAATACAATCCTAAGAGTATAATATGACAAAATATACACCAACAAATTGGGCAGTCTGGAAGAAATGGATTAATTCATAGAAACATATAAACCCCCAAAACTGAAACAGGAAGAAATAGAAAGCTTGAACAGACCAATAACCAGCAATGAAATGGGATCAGTAATTAAAAAAAAATCTTCTAACAAAGAAAAATCCAGGACCACATGCCTTCACAGGGAAATTCTCCCAAACACTTAAAGAAGAGTTAATACCTATTCTTCTCAAATAATTCCACAAATTAGAAAAGAAAGGAAAATTTCCATATTCATTTTATGAGTTGAATATTTCCCGCTACCAAAATCAGGTAATGATTTTACTAAAAATGAGAACTATAGGCCAATATCTCTGATGAACATGGACATAAAAATTCTCGGTAAAATATTAGCAAATGAATCGAACAAAACATTGAGTGAATCATTCACCACAATCGAGTCAGATTTATTCTTGGGTTGCAAGAGTAGTTCAATATTTGCAAGTAAATCAATGTGATAACCACATTAATAAAAGAAAGGATAAGAACCACATGATCACTTCAGTAGTTGCATAAAAAGCACTTGACAAAGTACAACATCCATTCATGATTAAAACCCTCAAAAAAGTAGGTTTAGAGGTAACATATCTCAACACAATAAAGGCAATATATATGAAAACCCCATAGATAGTATCATTGTCAATAAAGAAAAATTGAAAGATTTTTCTCTATGATCAGGAACAATACAGAGATATTCACTCTCACCACTGTTATTTAATATAGTACTGGAAGTCCTAGCCACCACAATCAGATATCAAAAAGAAATAAAAGCTAAAAAATTAGTAAGGAAGAAGAAAACTTTCACTATTTGCTGATGACATTATACTCTATACAGAAAACCTAAAAGATGTCACCAAAAATTTCTGGAACTAATACACAGGTTCATTAATGTCACCGGATACAAATCAACATACAGAAATCTGTTGCATTTATATACACAAAAAAATGAAGCAGCAGAAGGAAATCAAGAAATTGATTCCATTTACAATTTCACCAAAACCAATAAGATACTTAGGAATAAATCTAACCAAGGAGGTGAAAGACCTATACTCTGAAACTATAAGAAACTGATGAAAGAAATGGAAGATGACATAAAGAAATGGTGTCATCTATGCTCATCGATTGGAAGAACAAATATTGTTAAAATGTCTATAATACCCAAAGCAATCTACACATTTATTGCAATCTCTATAAAACATCAACATCACTTTGCACAGAACTAGAACAAACAACTCTAATATTTGTATGGAACTACAAAAGACGCTGAATGGCCAAAGCAATCTTGAAAAAAAAAGCAAAGATGGAAGCATCACAATTACAGACTTCAACTTGTATTATAAGGCTGTAATAATCAAAACAAGATGGTGTTGGCACAAAAACAGACACATATATCAGTAATAAAATCAGAATAGAAAACCCAGAAATGGATCAACAAATATATGGGTCAATTAGTCTTTGACAAAGCAGAAAAGAATATCCAATGGGAGAAAGACAGTCTCTTCAACTAAGTGGTGTCGGGGAAACTGGACTGCAATATGCATAAGAATGAAATTGAACCACTTTCTTACACCATAGACAAAAACAAATTCAAAACGAATTAAATGCCTAAATGTGAGATACGAAACCATTAAAATCCTAGAGGAGAACACAGGCAGTTATCTTTTTGATGTCAGCCATAGCAACTGATACCAGGTATGTCTCCTGAGGCAAGGGAAAGAAAAGCATAAATAAATTATTGGGACCATATCAAAATAAAAATCTTTTGCACAATTAATGAAATAATTAACAAAACTAAAAAGCAATCTATGGAATGGGAGAAGATATTTGCAAGTTACTTACCAGAGAAAAGATTAGTATCCAAAATATATAAAGAACTTATAAAACTCAACACTCAAAAAATGAATAATCAAATAAAAAATGTGCAGAAGTCATGAGTAGACATTTCCCCAATGAAGACAGACAGATGACCAACAGACACATGAAAAGATGCTCAACATCACATACTATCAGGGAAATACAGATCAAAGCTACAATGAGATATTATGTAATACCTGTTGGAATCCTAAAATCAGCAACACAAGAAATAGGTGTTGGCAAGAATGTACAGAAAGGAAATCTCTCCTGCACTGCTGATGGGAATGAATACTGGTGCAGCTACTGGGGGAAATAGTGTGGAAATACCTTGAAAAACTTAAAAATAGAACTACCCTGCACTCCAACTATTGCACTACTATGCATTTACCTAAAGAATACAAAAATACTAATTCAAGTGATACATACACCCCAATGTTTACAGCAGCATCATCTACAATAGCCAAATTTGGACACAGCCCAAATGACTAACGATTGGATAAAGATAGAATATTATTCAACCATTAAAAAAGAATGAAATATTGCTATTTGCAATGATATGGATGGAGCTAGAGAGTATTATACTAAGCCAATAAGTCAGTCAGAGAAAGACAAATGCCATGTGATTTCACTTATATGTGGTATTTAAGAAATAAAACAAATGAGCAAAGGGTAAAAAAAAAAAAGAGAGAAAAAGAGATAGGTAAACCAAGAAACAGACTCCTAACTATTAAGAACAAACTGGGGAGGTGGAAGGGGAGGGCAGGGTTAAATAGATAATGGGGATTAAGAAGTGCAGTTTTGATGAGCACTAGGTGTTATATGGAAGTTCTGAATTGCTATATTCTACACCTGAAACTAATATTACACTGTATGCTAACAAATTTAAATAAAAGACCTGGCAGGGGACCACGGGGAGAGGAAAGGGGAAAGAGAGCGGGGAGAGTGAGGGACACAGATCAAGGGAGACTACTGAATACTGAAAACGAACCATGGACGGAAGGGGGAGGGGGTGATGGTCATGGTGGGGAGAAGCACTGGGTGTTATATGGAAACCAATTTGACAATAAACTATTAAAAATGAAAAAAATAAAAACAAATATATGAATACTAGCAATGCTATAGGTAATTTTTATGAGAAACTGTCACAGTAGGAATTGGGGATATATTCCTCGTGATTAATATATTAAAATAAACCTACAACTTCCAGTTTTGGTCAAGATTAAATAAACCAACTATATCCTATTTTTTCCCATTGACTACAACTGAAAACTGGAAAAAATGCAGAAAACCACATATTTACTCTGGAAACTAAAAACAAATAAAAATATATAGCAGGTCAAGAGAAAAGTCAAAAGAAGAGTGATGTTCCAGTTATGCTGTGTTGCCTGGATCTTTTCCTCTCTGTCTCCCAGCTGTGGAACAGAACATGTATCAACCATAGATAGCAAAAACTATGAGAGAAACTATCTTTCTAAAGAGGACCAGGAAATAGGCCTTTGTAAACTGCAGTGTGTGGGGGAAATTCCTCTTTTTATTTTATCTTTCTTAGCCTTACTGAGGCAGCTACAGTCAAATTGTAGTGGTGGCACATGGGCACCCTAAGATTCTAAAGAGAAAACCCATTTCTTTGGACAGAGAAACTTAGAAAGAGACTGCTGTTGGGTAAATGTGAAGGGAAAAACCCTACTATATGTTATCTTCATTTTCCTCACTTCATTCCAAATGCAGGCATAGTGTTGCAGAAATGTATGGCTGGGCAGAGGACTAAATGTGTCAGAGAAGTCTCAAAGTTATAGCCAGAGGGCAAAAAAATAATCCTCTGGAAACTGGAAAGTATGGGGAAAATCCTGGGAAAAGGAAACATGGCTAGAGGATTTTTCTAATTTTGTGTATGAAGTGACACATGTCCCAAACTCATTTCCAAGTTGTGCATATGTAGGAAAAGAAACAAACAAATAAAGGAAAGACATTGATAACCAAAGTACAATATTAACTACCACCAAAATCTCAGATGAACCCTTGAGTAGTTCATGTGAGAAGCTGGCCCAGAGAATACGGCAAATGCTTAAAGCTACTACCCACTGAAGTCAAGATAGAGAAACTTGATTTCTAACTGGATTGACTCTCTCCTAAAACAAACAAACAAAAAACAACATTCTCTGAAGGATATTAACATAACCCAGAGGGTCACAACATACTTTTAAAAATGTTAAAGATACAATCCAAAATTACTCAACATACAAAGAACCTGGAAAGCATAACTAATTCTTAAGGTGAAATATAAATGCCAGTCAGAAAATGACCAAAATATTGGAATTACAAGACTTTGAAACACTTTTAGCCATCTTTCACGAGATAAATATGACACTCTTGAAATAGAAGTTTTCAGAAGACATATAGAAATTATTTTTAAAAGAACCAAATACAAATAAATGAACTGAAAAATACAACATCTGTAATAAAAAAAAAATTAACTGTTTGGGCGGTATGACAGAATGGAGATGCAAGGCTGAAATCAGTGAACCTGAAGACAGATCAATAAAAATATGAAAAAAACTGAGAGATAAAGAATGAAAAAATAGAGATTCAGGAAACTGTCAAGGCATAATAAAATATCTAACACTAATGTCATTAAATTTCCTGAAGGAGGTGAGAAAGAGGTTAATGCAAAGAAAATATTTGAGGAAATAATGGCGGACAATTTCCCAAATCTGGGATTTTTCTGTTGTCTGCATTCTACTTGCCTTCAGGATTATTTCCCAAGTTTCCTAGCAGGAAAACTCACTTCTACGCTGCCTGGTAGACAACTTTTTATCAATTATATACAGTAATTCCATTATTATGATTATTTGTAAAAACAATCCTAAATAGGAAGAGATTCCTGTTCATCTTGCTTTCCATTCCAGCAAGGACCATTTGGAATTCTCCGGGGAAAGATCTTAATGGGAGAACCCTTTTTAGGTGAATACAGAATAATTTGAAGCTTTCTCTGGAGTTATATGTTTAGTCTCTCAATTTTTCTGCCTGTATCTCAGTGTTTCATATCACTGACAGGATGTTAATCCAATGAGGTAGGAATACTGACTTGTTCACCTCTGAAGCTACAGAGCTTACAATGAGGTCTGGGATATGAAGTGCATTTCACATATATGTTGAATTAGTAAATGAAAAAGATGAATTAAAAACATTTATATTTAGAGGCCTGAAAATTCTATATATGTGGAGATAATTAGCATGCTTCTCTTACATTTCCTTTCTCTGAAAAAATTTCCTGGTTCCCTATAGCATCTCTGCAATAAAGTTTCCAGAAATTTTACTTCTCATTCTCTTGTCCTCTGAAAAGATAGTGTCACTTTTATTTATTTAATTTTTTTAATTAAAAAAGTTATTAAAGTTCAATTAGGTTGATCAAAGCTACTTTTTAAGATTTATTTATTTAAATTCAAATTCGTTAACATACAGTGTAGTACTGGTTTCAGGAGAAGAACCCAGTGATTTATATAACACCCAGTGCCCATAACAATTGCCCTCTTTAATGCCCATGACCCATTTAGCCCATCCTCCCACCCACCACCCTTTCAGCAATCCTCGGTTTATTCTCTGTATTTAAGAATATCTTATGGTTGCCTCCCTGTCTGTTTTTATCTTATTTTTCTTTCCCTTCCCTTATGTTCATCTGTTTTGTTTCTTAAATTCCACTAATGAGTAAAATCATATGATATTTACCTTTCTCTGACTTGCTTTGGTTAGGATAACTCATTCTAGCCCCATCCATGTTGTTGCAAATGGCAAGATTTCATTTTTTTTTATTTTTTATTTTTTATTAATAGTGTATTGCCACGTTGGTTTCCATATAACACCCAGTGCTCTTCCCCACAAGTGCCCCCCTCCATGATCATCACTCCCATCCTCATTCTTTTTTTTTTATCATTGAGTAGTATTCCGTTGTGTGTCTATTTATATCTATATCTGTATCTATATCTATCTACATACATACCACATCTTCTTTACCCATTTACCAATCGATAGACATTTGGGCTCTTTCCATAATTTATCTATTGCTGATACTGCTGCTATAAACATTGTAGCCCTTCGAATGAGCATTTTTATATCCTCTGGACAAATACCTACTGGTGCAATTGCTGGGTCATAGAATAATTCTATTTCTAATTTTGTGAGGAATCTCCATACTGTTTTCAGAGCGGCTGCTCCAGTTTGCATTCTCACAAACATCTGTTGTTTCCTGAGTTATTAAATTTTAGTCATTCTGACAGGTGTGAGGTGGTATCTCATCGTCGTTTTGATTTGTGTTTCTATGATGATGAGTGAAGTTGAGCATCTTTTCATGTGTCTGTTAGCCATCTGGATGTCTTTGGAAAAGTGTCTATTCATATCTTTTGTCCATTTCTTCACTGGATTATTTGTGTTTGGGGTGTTGAGTTTGATAAATTTTTATAGATTTTGGATACTAGCTCTTTATCTGATATGTCATTTGCAAATATCTTCTCCCATTCTTTTGGTTGCCTTTGAGTTTTCTTAACGGTTTCCTTTGCTATGCACAAGCTTTTAATATTGGTGAGGTCCCAGTAGTTCATTTTTGCTTTTGTTTACCTTGCCTCCAGAGACATGTATAGTGAGAATTTGCTGTGGCCAAGGTCAAAGAGGTTGTTGCCTGTTTTGTCCTCTAGGATTTTGATCATTTCCTCTCTCACATTTAGGCCTTTCATTCATCATGAATTCATTTTCGTATATGGTGTAAAAAGAAGGTCAAGTTTCATTCTTTTCCATGTTGCTGTCCAGTTTTCCCAGCACACTTGCCAAAGAGACTGTCTTTTTTTCCATTGGATATTCTTCCCTGCTTTGTCAAGAATTAGTTGGCCATACATTTGTGGGTTCATTTCTGGGTTCTTTATTCTGTCCCATTGATCTATGTGTCTGTTTTTGCGCCAGAACCATAATGTCTAGATGACAACAGGTTTGTAATACAGCTGAAAGTCTGAAACTGTGGTGCCTCCAACTCTGGTTTTCTTTTTCAACATTATTTTGGCTATTTGGTGTCTTTTCTAGTTCCATACAAATTTTAGGATTATTTATTCTAGCTCGGTGAGTAATGTTGGTGGTATTTTGATAACCATTGCATTGAATGTGTAGATTGCTTTGTGTAGTATAGACATTTTAACAATATTCGTCCTTCCAATCCGTGAGCATGGAATGTTTTTCCATTTCTTTGTGTCTTCTTCAATTTCTTTCAAAAAGTTTCTATAGTTTTCAGGATACAGATCTTTTACATCTTTAGTTAGCTTGATTCCTAGATATCTTATCACTTCGTGTGCAATTATAAATAGGTTCAATTCCTAATTTCTCTTTCTGCTGATTTATTAATTGTGTATAAAAATGCAGCCATTTCTGTATGTTAATTTTCTATACTGCGACTTTGCTGAATTCATATATCTTTCAGATTTTCCATGTAGAGTATCATGTCATCAGCAAAAAGTGAAAGATGGACTTCTTTACCTATTTGTATGTCTTTTGTTGTCTGATTTTTGAGTTTAGGAATTCTAATACTGTGTTGAGCAACAGTGGTGAGAGTGGACATTCTTGTGTGTTTCTGACCTTAGGGAGAAAGCTCTTGGTTATTTTACATTGAGAATGATATTAGCTGTGGGCCTTTCAAATATGGCTTTTATGATATCAAGGTATGTTCTTTCTATCCCTACTTGCTTAAGGGTTTTTATCAAGAAAGGATTCTCTATTTTGTTAAATGCTTTTTCTGTATCTATTGAAAGGATCATATGGTTCTTTATCCTTTCTTTTATTAATGTGGTGTATCACGTTGATTGATTTGCAAATACTGAACAAGCCCTGAAGCTGAGGAATAAATGCCACTTGATCATGCTGAATAATTCTTTTAAAGGACTGTTGAATTCGATTTGCTAATATCTTGTTGAGAATTTTTGCATCCAAATTCATCAGGGATCTTGGCCTGTAATTCTTTTAAGTGGGGACATTGGTTTTGGAATTAAGGTAATGATGGCTTCATAGAATGAGCTTGGAAGCTTTCCATTTCTATTTTTTGGAACAGTTGGAGAAGAATTGGTATTAACTCTTCTTTATATGTCTGGTAGAATTCCCCTAGGAAGCCATCTGGCCCAGGACTCTTATTTGTTGACAGCTTTTTGACAACTGATTCAATTTCTTTCCTGGTTATGGGTCTGATCAAATTTTCTATTTCCTCCTGTTTAAAATTAGCTGTATGTGAGTTTCTAGGAATTGTCCTTTTCTTCCAGATTGTCCAGTTTGTTGGCACACAATTTTTCATTGTATTCCCTTATAGTTCTTTGTATTTCAGTGGTGTGAGCTGTAATTTCTCCTCTTTATTTGTGTTTTTATCTATGTGGGTCCTCTTCTTTTTTAGAAGTCTGGCTAGGGGTTTATTAATTTTATTTATTCTTTCAGAAAAACAGCTTTTAGTTTTATTTATCTATTCTACTTCTTGTTTGTTTCTTTATTGTTTATTTCTGCTCTAATCTTTATATTTCCCTTCTTCTGCTGGCTTTATTTACTGCTCCTTTCCTACCTCCTTTATGTGTAAAGGTACATTTTGAATTTGGACCTTTCTTGCTTCTTGATATAGGCCTAAATTGCAATGTACTTTCCTCTTAGGACTGCCTTTGCAATATCCCAAAGTGTTTGGACTGTCGTGGTTTCATTTTCATTTGTTTCCATGTATTTTTAAATTTATTCTTGTATTCCTGGTTAACCCATTCATTCTTCCATAGGATGTTTTTAACCTCTATGTATTTGAGGGCTTTCCAAATTTTTTCTTGTGGTTGATTTCAAGTTTCATAGTGTTGTAATCTGAATATATACATGGTATGATCTCAATCATTTTGTATATGTTGAGGGCTGATTTGTGACTCAGAATGTGATCTATTATGCTGAATGTTCCATATGCACTCAGAAAGAATGTGTATACTGCTGCTTTAGGATTAAATGTTCTGAATATATCTATTAAGTCCACCTGGCTCAGTGGCTCATCAAAGCCATTGTTTCCTTGTTGATTTTCTGCTTTGATAATCTGCACATTGCTATAAGTGGGATATTAAAGTCTTCTATTATGGTATTATTACCAATGAGTTTCTTTATGTTTGTGATTAGTTGATTTATATATTTGGGTGCCTCCAATTGGGTGCATAAATATTTATAATTGTCATATCTTGATGGATAGACCCCTTAATTATGATATAATGTTTTTCTTCGTCTCTTGTTACAGTCTCTGTTTTAAAATCTAGTTTGTCTGACACAATTATGGCTACTCCAGCTTTCTATCGACCTCCATTAACATGGTATATGGTTCTCCATCCCCTCACTTTCAGGCTGCAGGATTTTTTTTCTTAAGTCTAAAATGAGTCTTTTGTAGGCAGTATATAGATGGATCTTGTTTTTTTTTAATCCATTCTGATACCCTGTGTCTTTTGATGGGAGCATTTCATCCATTTACACTCAGAGTGATTATTGAAAGATATGAATTTAGTGCCATTGTGTTATTTGTAGTACTGGAGTTTCTGGTGATGTTCTCTGGTCCTTTGTAGCCTTTGCTGCTTTTCTTCAGTCAGAGAGACCTCCTTAAAATTTCTTGCAGGGCTGATTTAGTGGTCATGAACTCCTTCTGTTTATGTGTCTCTGGGAAACTCATTATCTCTCCTTCTATTCTGAATGACAGCCTTGTTGGATAAAGGATTGCTGGTTACATATTTTTCCTATTCAGCACATTGAATATTTTCTGCCACTCCCTTATTGACAGCCAAGTTTCAGAGGACTGATATGCTACTAAACTTATGTGTCTACCCTTGTAGGTTAAGGACGTTTTGTCCCTAACTGCTTTCAGAATTCTTTCCTTACCTTGTATTTAGCCAGTTTCACTGATATGTTGTGGTGTTGACCCGTTCTTGTCGATTTTGAAGGGAGTTTGTTCTCTGTACCTTTTGGACTTGGATGCCTATTTCCTTCCCTAGATTAGGGAAGTTCTCAGCTTTAATTTGTTCAAATAAACCTTCTGCCCCTTTTTCTTGCTTTTCTTCTTCTAAGACTCCTATAATACAGATGTCGTTTTGTTTCATGGAAACACTCAGTTCTGTAAATCTCCCCTCATGATCTAGTAATTTCCTTTACCTATTGTTTCAGCTTCAGTATTTTCCATAATTTTATCTTCTATTTCAAGTATTTCCTGTTTCTTCAATCCTTTCTATTAGTATCCAGTTTATTTTGCGTCTCAGTTATATCATTTTTTTTAATTCATGGTGACTAGTTCTTAAGACTTTGATCTCTGCAGCAACATTTTCTCTGGTGTCTTCTATGATCGCTTCAAGCTCAGATAGTATTCTTAGTACAGTTGTTCTAAATTCATATTCAGATATATTGCTTAAATCTGCTTTGAGCAAGTCCTTGGCTATTATTTCTTCCTGACCTTTCTTTTGGGGAGAATTCCTCTGTCTTGTCATTCTGGCTAAGTTTCTTTCTTTCGTATGTTTTAAAAGATTATGTTTTCTGCACCTGAGAGTACCTCTAAATTATAAAGGGGTCTTACACTGTCCAGGGCCTGGAACTCCAGGAAGCGTCTATGGGGTCTGCTTTGCATTTTGGCTGCTCTTTCCCCCTGGTTAGTCCTCTGCAGAGCTCCTCATTGCTTGCAGTGATGGAGTGTTTGGACTTTTCACTAGGTGTGCTATGATTTGTTTGTTGAAATAACCCTGAAAAAAAGGTGGGGAAGCCTGATCCCATAAAAAGAGAAAAAGAAAGGGACCAACAACAAAAACAGAATAAAAAAACTACAAAGATTAGTCCAAGTAAAAAGAAAGAAAGTAAAAGGAAAAAGCAGAAGGAAAGAGAAAATAAGGGAAAAGAATAAAAGGCATGATCAAAGAGAGAGAGAGAGAGAGAGAGAGAAGGAAATTACAAAAAATAAATATGAAACGATCAGCCTGATTCCAAAAGAAAAAAGAGAAGAAGAAAAAGGAAAAACAGAATTGTCTGTTGGTGCCTGGTGGGTGCTGGCCATGCTGGTTTGGAGGAGAGGCCAGTTACATTGATTCAGAATAAGCCTTTCCTCAGCTAAAAAGCAGTTGCCAGGCACAGAGAGGCAGAGTTTGGTTTAAGTGGGTCCTGCCTCCACTGGAGGCTGCCATATTGCTCTCTGAAATCCCACCATGTTGGTGTTTGGGAGAAAATGGTTCTTTGCCAATCTCTCTTCCCTGAACCAGAGATCTCAACACCCATTGTTTAGGCAGCCCTCACAGAATATGGAGGGCAATCAGCTTGCCCTGTGCCACAACTCTTTACATTTTTTTCTTTGGCACACAGTTGGGATTCAAAACCCAAACTCTTAAAGGGCCCATGACAGCTTGGGTCTGCTCCCCTGCTCTGGAGTAGAGTCTCTCCACCCTGCTGATGATAGCCCTTTGGCTGGCACCTGCAGTGTCTCTTATCCTTAGAGAACAATAAACCTTCTTCCAAAAGTACTTCAGGAAAGGATTGTTCTCTTCTAATGCAGCAATAAACCCTCTTCCAAAAGTACTTCAGGAAGGGACTGTTCTCTTCCAGTGCACCTCAGAGGTCTTTACACCATGGTATGCACTCCGGGGCCAGCTCCCTCCTCCCCAGGAGCACATACACAGCTCTGTTCTGGAGAAAGTAGATTTCTTCCAAAAATCTCAGAGTTTGAACTCCAAATGCTATTTGAAAAAAGAACTGAGACACTCAGTAAGTCTTGCTCCCAGGTACATTGTCCAGAGAACTTTTCCTCTTGTGCTTACCTGATGCCACACTGTCTTAATACATCTCTTTTTCTCTCTCTTTGGTCTCTCCACAGAAAGGGTTTCCTCCCTTCTGTGATGTAACCATTTTTCTGTCCCCCATTTTACATCCACACTTTTTTGCATATGCCAAGCTGTCTCTCTCCAACTGTGGAGACCCTTCTACCACTCCACAGGATGATTTCTTGGGTGGTCCAAGAAATTTGACGTCAAAACAGCTGTGCTTGAGGGACAAGGAAAGCCCAGAGTCCTACTTCTCTACCGTCTTAATTCCTTCCCAACCATGTCACTTTTAAAAGAGGCTGTTGATTCAGAGGTGCACGGACCTTCACAGCCTCGTGAGACACTGCCAGGCAAGGCAGGAGAAAGACCAGAGGAAGAGAAGCAGAGACTGAATCACTCACAGTGTAATCCCTGCAAAGGAGAGATTTGGCCCAGGACTAAACACTGAGAGAGATATCTGTCCCTTCAATGGGGGTTTTCTCTCTTGGGCCGGCTGCTCACCGACTTCAGGCGGAGCCACGAGAAAAAATCTAACTTCACAATTCCCCTATTCGATCCCGACCAGAAAGCCACTCGATTGCAGGAGATTTTAACTGCAGTGGCAATATTGAGTGTGTGAGCAAGGACTTAGAACTTAAAAAACAGAAACAATTAGACCCACTCGAGGCACAAGGAGGTTGGACTCAAGAAGGTGGCTGGCAATGCATGGTCTGAGGGGGTTTGGGGGTGCCTGTCGCCATTTTTCTCCCCGCATCCATCAAGGTGGGGCCTCAGAGAGCAGCCCCTGAGACCCGACCCACCTACACCAAGCCACGCCCATCTGCTCTGGAGAGCTGCTATGCTTTTGTTTATTACCTTTAATTGTTTTTTCCTTAATATTGTTACTTTTGAACTTTTCCCCCTGTCTTCTCTTTACTATTTTCCTATTTCCTTCTTTTCTCCCTTTCCCCCTGGAGTCTGGGAAAGACCAACATTTAGGCACTGCTGTGCTTAGATCAACTCTTACCATCCAGATAGTTTTTCCTTTATTCTCATCCTTATCCCATACTGCCCCCCACCACAGGTTTTAAGCTATCAGACTGTCTTTTATCTCTGACTGCCTCACCACTCCCTGCCTGCTTTTTTTCTTTTTGTTTTTTCTTTTCTTTTTTTCCTCTTTCTTTTCTTTCCTGTTCCTTCTTTTCTTTCCCCTTTTGGTTTGCTTCTTTACTTGTTCTATTAGTACATTTGTGTGGTTGAGTTCTTTGTGTGTTTGTCTGTCTGTTTTCCTTTTCAGGGCTACATCAAGAAACAACCCAAAACACACATAGTGGGAACTCCCAAATATAGCTGAGTAGGAAAAAAACAATAATCAGAGGCATAACAAGAGAAACCAAGAGACACCATTAAAAGAACATCTTCTGAAATGACAAACCCTAGACAGTCAAAGAGCCTCATTCAATAGAGAAATACTAATAGATGCACAGTGCAGAACGAGCTTTCAAAACTGACAAGAGACAGAAAGATAACCAAAAGGAGGAAACGAAAAAACACTCCTCTAAAGAAACTCCAGGAAGAAATCACTGCTACCGAATGGCTCAAAACAGACATAAACAACTTAACAAGAATATAGAAAAATTGACTTAAAATTAATCGCTGGGCTTGAAAAAACCATCAGAGAAACTACTGATCCACAGACTAGGGACCTTCAAAATAGCTGTGAGGAGTTTAAAAAGGCTATAAATGAAGTGAATAATAAACTGGAGGCTACCACTGCACGGATTGAAGAAGCAGAGAGGAGAATAGGTGAATTAGAAGACACAGTGATAGCAAAAGAGTAAGCCAATAAAAAGAGAGAGAAATTGATACAGGAGCACAAAAGGAGAATCAGAGACCTGAGTGATACAATCAAAGGAACAATGTCCATATCATAGGAGTTCCTGAAGAGGAAGATAAAGACAGATGTCCTGAAAGAGTGGTGGACAACATTATATATGAAAATTTCCCCAACTGGGGAAAGAGAAAGACATTGAAATTCAAAAGACATACAGAACTCCCTTAAGACACAACGTAAACCGAACTTCAGCATGACATATCATAATGAAACAGGCAAAATATAAAGATAAAGAGAGAATTTTGAAAGCAGCTAGGAATAAAAGGGCGTTAACACACAAAGGGAAACATATCAGAGTGGTAACAGACCTATCTAATGAAACTTGGCAGGCCAGAAAGGAATGGCTGTAATCTTCAATGTGATGCGCAAAAAAAAAAAAAAAAAAAAAAAAGCAACCAAGAATTCTTTATCCAGCGAGCCTCACATACAAAATAGAAGGAGAGATAAAAGTTTTCCCAAATAAACAAACGTTGAGAAAATTCATCACCACCAAAACAGCCCTACAAGATATCCTAAGAGGGAATCTCTGAGAGAAAGGTAGCAAGGAATATTAGACAAGAGAGATATCAATACAAACATGAACCCTACAGAGAACACAATGAATCTAAACCCATATTTTTCAATAACAACCCTGAATGTCAATGGACTGAATGCTCCAGTCAAATGACACAGCGTAACAGAATGGATCAAAGAGCAAAACCCATCTATATGCTGTCTACAAGAGACTCACCTTAGACGTGAAGACACCTTCAGATTGAAGTAAGGGGATAGAGAAAACATTACCATGCGACTGGAAGCCAAAAGAAAGCTGGAGTAGCCATACTTATATCGGACAAACTGGACTTTAAAATAAACGCAGTAACAAAAGATGAAGTAGGACATTATACAATAATTACAGGGTTTCTACATCAAGAAGACTTAACAATTATAAACATTTATGCGCCATATTCAAGAGCTCCTAAATACATAAAACAATTAATCACAATCTTATTGATAAGAACGTGCTAATTGCAGGAGACTTTAATATCCCACTTACAACAATGGATAAGTCAACCAGACAAAAAAATCACTTAAGAAACAGTAGACCTGAATGGCACACTGGAGCAGATGGAATTAATAGATATATTAAAACTCTGCATCCTCACGCTAGGGAATTCACTTTCTTCTAAAGTGCAAATGGCATTCTCCAAGATTGATCACATACTGGGTCATAAAGCAGCCTTCCATAAGTATAAACGAATAGAGATCATGCCATGCATACTTTCAGATCACAATGCTATGAAACTCGAAATCAACCACAGGAAGAAGTCTGGAAAACCTCCAAAAATGTGGAGGTTAAAAACCACCCTATTAAAGAATGGTTGCGTTAACCAGGCAATTAGAGAAGAAATTAAAAAAAATATGGAAACCAACGAAAACGAAAATACAACAATCCAAAAACTGAGAGCATTCCCCCTGAAATCAGAGACACGACAGGGATGCCCACTCTCACCAGTGTTATTTAACGTTGTGTTGGAAGTCCTAGCATCAGCAATCAAGCCACAAAAGGAAACAAAAAGAATCAGAATTGGAAAAGAAGAAGTCAAATTTTCCCTTTTCACAGATGACATGTTTCTCTACATGGAAAACCTGATCGACTCCACCAGAAGCCTTCTAGAACTGAGCAATGAATTCAGTAAAGTTGCAGGGTACAGAGTCAATGTACAGAAATCAGTTGCATTCATATACACCAAAAATGAAGATACAGAAAGAGAAATGAAGAAACAGATCCCATTCACAATTGCATGAAAATGCATAAAATAGCTAGGAATAAACCTAACCAAAGATGTAAAAGACCTGTATGCCGAAAACTATAGAAAACTTATGAAGGAAGTTGAAGAGGACACAAAGAAATGGAAAAACATTCCATGCTCATGGATCAGAAGAATAAACATTGTTAAAATTGTATAAAAGAAATTTACACAATCAGTGCAATCCCCATCAAGGTTGCACCAGCATTCTTCTCAAAGCTAGAACAAAGTATCCTCAAATTCGTATGGAACCACAAAAAAACCCAAATAGCCAAAGTAATAATGAAGAAGAAAGCCAAAATGGGAGGCATCACAATCCCACACATTAGCCTCTACTACAAAGAAGTCATCATCAAGTCAGAATGGTATTGGCACAAAAACAGACACATGGACCAATGGAATAGAATATAGAACCCAGAACTGGACCCACACATATATGGCCAATTAATCTTTGACAAAGCAGGAAAGAGTATCCAATGGAAAATAGACAGCCTCTTCAACAGGTGGTGTTGAGAGAGCTGGATAGCAACATGTAGAAAAATGAAATTAGGCTAGATTTTGAATTTGCGCTTTTTCTAGTTTGTTGAAATTGGCCTGGGTTGCAATATACTTTCCTCTTAGGACTGCCTTTGCTGTGTCCCAGAGTTGTTGGATTGCTGTATTTTCGTTTTTATTTGTTTCCATATATTTTTTAAATTTCTTCTCTCATTGCCTGATTAGACCAATCATTCTTTAGTAAGGGGGTTTTAACCTCCACATTTTTGGAGGATTTTCAGACTTTTTCTTGTGGTTAATTTCAAGTTTCATAGCATTGTGATCTTAGAGTGTGCATGGTATGATCTCTATTCATTTGTACTTATGGAAGGCTGCCTTATGCCCCAGTATGTGATCTATCTTGGAGAATGTGCCATGTGCACTCAAAAAGAAGGAGAATTTCCTAACCTCAGGATGCAGAGTTCTAAATATATCTTTCAATTCTATCTGTTCCAATGTGTCGTTCAGGTCCATTGTTTCTTTAGTGATTTTCTGTCTGGTTGATCAATCCATTGCTGTCAGTGGAGTATTAAAGTCCCCTGCAATTAGCACATTCTTATCAATAAGATTGTTTCTTTCTGTGATTAATTGTTTTATGTATTTGGGCGCTCCCAAATTTGGTGCATAGATGTTTATAATAGTTAGCTCTTCCTGATGGATAGACCCTGTAATTATTATATAATGTCCTTCTTCATCTCTTGTTACTGCCTTTACTTGGAATAGAATAGAGAACCCAGAACTGGGCCCACATATGTATGGCCAATTAATTTTTGACAAAGCTCGAAAGAGGATCTGATGAAAAAAGACTGCCTCTTTAGCAGGTGGTGCTGGGAGAACTGGACAGCAACATGCAGAAGAATGAAATTAGACCACTGGCTTATGCCATACACAAAAATAAACTCAAAATGGCTGAAAGACCTGAATGTGAGACAGGAAACCGTCAAAACGCTTGAGGAGAAAGTAGTAAACAACCTCCTTAACCTCAACCACAGCAATCTCCTACTGGACACATCCCCAAAGGCAAGGGAAATGAAAGCAAAAATGAACTATTAGGACTTCATCATGATAAAAAATAAAAATAGCTTCTGCACTGCAAAGGAAACAATCAAGAAAAGGAATAGGAAACTGACAAAATGGGAAAAGACATATCAGATAAAGGGTTAGTATCCAAAATCTACAAGGAACTCACCAAACCCCACTCCCAAAAAACAAATAACCCAGTGAAGAAATGGGCAGAAGACATAAATAGGCACTACTCCAAAGAGGACATCCAGATGGCCTACAGGCACATGAAACGATGCTCAACATCACTCATCATCAGGGAAACACAAATCAAAACCACACTGAGATACCACCTCATGCCAGTCAGAATGGCTAAAATGAACAAATCAAGAAACTATAGATGCTGGCGAGGGTGTGGAGAGATGGGCACCCTCCTACACTGTTGGTGGGAATGAACGCTGATACAGTCACTCTGGAAAACAGTGTGGAGGCTCCTCAAAAAACTATCAATAGAACTCCCCTATGAATCACCAATAGCACTGCTGGGGACTTACCCAAGGGATACAGAAGTGCTGATGCATAGGGACACATATACCCCAGTGTTCATAGCAGCACTGTCAACAATAGCCAAATCATGGAAAGAGCCTAAATGTCCATCACCTGATGAGTGGATCAAGAAGATGTGGTTTTTCTATACAATGGGATACTACATGGCAATGAGAACGGATAAATCTGGCCATTCATAGCAACGTGAATGGACCTCGAGGGTGTCATGCTAAGCGAAATAAGTCAGGCAGAGAAAGACAGATACCATATGTTTGCACTTATAGGTCTAACAGGAGAACAGGAGAAACCTAATGGAGGACCAGGGGGAGGGGAAGAGGGAATGAGAGTTGGGGAGAGAGAAGGATGCAAAACCTGAGAGACTAATGAATACTTAAAACGAACTGAGGGTTGAAGGGGAAGAGGGAGGGGGAAAAGAGGTGGTGGTGATGGAGGAGGGCACTTGTGGGGAAGAGCACTGGGTGTTATATGGAAACCAATTTGACGATAAACTATTTTAAAAAAGGAAAAAAGAAAAGAAAAAGAAAAATGAAATTAGACCATTTTCTTATACCATTCACAAAAATAAACTCAAAATGGTTAAAGAATCTGAATGTGAGACAGAAACCCATAACAACTCTAAAGGGGAAAGCAGGAAATAGCCTCCTAGACCTCAATCGCAGCAATTTCCTCCTGGACATATCCCAGAGGCAAGGGACTCAAGAACAAAAATGAACTACTGGAACTTCATCAATATAAAAAGCTTCTGCAAGGCAAAGGAAACAATAAAAAAACCTAACAGGCAACCGACAGAATGGAAACAATAGTGGCAAATGGCATATTAGATAAAGGGCTAGTATCCAAAATATACAAGGAACTCACTAAACTCCATACACGATAAATGAGTAATCCAATGAAGAAATGGGCAGTAGATCTGAACAGACATTTCTCCAAAGAGGACCTCCAGATGACCAACGGCACATGAAATGATACTCAGCATCACTCATCATAAGGGAAATACAAATCAAAATCACACTGAGATACCACTTCACACGGGTCAGAGTTGCTAAAATGAACAAATCAAGAGACTGTAGATGCTGGCGAGGATGTTGTGAAATGGGCAGCCTCCTAAACTGTTGGTGGGGATGTAAACTGGTGCGGCCACTCTGGAAAACAGTGTGGAGGCTCTTCAAAAAACTATCGATAGAACTCCCCTATGACCCAGCAATAACACTGCTAAGGATTTGCCCAAAGGATACAGAAGTGCTGATGCATATAAGCACATGTAACCCAAAGTTCATAGCGGCACTTTCTACAATAGCCAAATCATGGAAAGAGCCTAAATGTCCATCACCTGATGAATGGATCAAGAAGATGTGGTATATATGTATATACATACACAATGGAGTATTATATGGCAGTGCGGAAGAATGAAATATGGCCATTTGTAGCAAAGTGGATGGACCTCGACGGTGTCATGCTAGGCGAAATAAGTCAGGCAGAGAGAGACAGTTACCATATGTTTGCCCTCATAGGTCTAAGAGGAGAAACCTAACAGAGGACCTTATGGAGAGAGGAAGGGGGAAAGAGAGCGGGGGAGAGTGAGGGACACAAATCATGAAAGACCATTGAATACTGAAAATGAAACGTGCACTGAAGGGTGAGGGGGAGGGAGGGATGAGGATGATGGTCATGGTGGGGAGCACTTGTGGGGAGAAGCACTGGGTGTTATATGGAAACCAATTTGACAATAAACTATTAAATTAAAAAATAAAAATAAAAATAAATAAAAGACACTCTCATGATGAGCACTGGGTGATGTATGGAATTGTTGAATAACTATATTTTACACCTGAAACTAATATAACACTGTATGTTAACTATACTGGAATTAAAATTAAAAAAAAAACTTAAAAGGCATTTCCCCCACAACTGAACTCAACATTAACCATGTCGTCTGACCAGTGAAAGAGGATGAACAATTTTATTGTGGATCTTCCACTATGTGAATGCAAACTAATATTTCACTATTTTCTATTTTTATATTTATTTATTTTGAGAGAGAGAGAAAGAGTGCACAAGCAAGGGAGAAACAGAGAGAGAGGAGAGAATCCCATCCAATCAGGCTCTGCTTAGAGCCCAATGAGGGGCTTGAACTCACAAACCATGAGATCATGACTTGTGCCAAAATCAAGAGCAGATGCTGAACTGACTGAGGCACCTAGGTTTCCCTCACTATTTTCAGAGCGACAATACATGTTTCTTACATTCACTCTGAGTCAACAGAAGCATATATTGGCTCCTAAAGAATTTCAGCCATCTCCTATACTTTTGCAGTTGTTAATTTTTACAACCTAGTAGAATCCATCACTATAGTTTTGTTTTTTCATTTTAGTCTGTAATATTTTTCTATTGAATCTTAGCTGTATATTAGTATTCTGTCAAGCTATGTACTCAAATTTGATACACTTATCTACACTGTTTGTCTTAATTAAAATTTTGGTAAAATGGAAATGATTGAGTCAAATATTCAAGCCCTATAGTTCTCTACTAGAGATGATCCTCCGCATACAAATTCTATTTCACATTTTGGTACGTTATAATTCCATTCAATTTCTGTATGATAAATCACTACTGAACAACTATTATTTATAAAACAATATGATATTATATTAGGATAGTATATAAGGTTTTCTTCAAAAGATGCTTGAAATCCTAATTCATTAAAGCTGTGGAAACTCCTTAATGTAACAATAATGGCATATTTAATCAGATTTATATCATAAGACCCTAAATGCTATCACTTGAAAATCTTGGATATTCAGTTAAGTATTACTATCAACATATGCCACATTTTCATATAGAACATGTTCTGAGGTGAGATGACACATAATTTGGTTAGGCTTAATTGATTTAGGTATATTTTGTTTTTTTCTTCTATGTCAGAATCATTATACTCTAATGAAGGAGTATAAAAATAAGTCAGTGGAACTCAGAAAAAAGAGTATAAAGATGAACAATTACCCATGTGTTGTGTCATCTAGGATTTGCACTAAGTAGCATTGTAAAACCAAAAGTAAAATGGGGAATACTAGATGTCTATCAAAAAGAAGCCCTTAGCTTGAAAACAGACTTTTAAGTGTAATAGAAACAATTAAAGTACCTGGTGAAATATATTTCAAAGGATGTATATTTCAGAAAGACTCCTTGAAGTACCATTTTCAGAAGAGTAAAGATTATCTGCAATGTTGAACTTTTGGGGATTTTTATTTTTTGAGAGAGAGAGAACACAAGCAGGGGAGGGGCAGAGAGAGAGAGAGAGAGAGAGAGAGAGAGAGAGAGAGAGACAGACAGACAGACAGACAGAACCCAAAGCAGGCTCCAGGCTCTCAGTTGATGGTTCAGGGTCCAAAGTGGGGCTCAAACTCACAAACTGTGAGATCATGATCTGAGCTGAAGTCAGACAATGAACTGAGTGAGCCATCCAGGCACCCCAGAACTTTGTGTTTTATAGAGGCTTTGTGGCATGGTCTTAGTTACATATCTTTTAACTTAATGTCACTTAAGCATTACTACAGGTCTGCTAGTGAAAAAAATAATGGTTTTAGAAAGTGCTAGGGAATTAGAAAACTACATTAAAGAGGAAGAAGTTTACTTCAGTAGAGCTTAATACTTTGGTTTAAATAATATTTAAAATATTTGTCAATAGACATAGAAAAATCATTTGACAAAATTCAAAAAGACATTCATGATAAAAACCCTTTAACAAATTAGGTATAAAAAGAAACCATCTCAACATAATAAAGCGTATATGTGACAAGCCAATAGCCAACATTATACTCAATGGTAAAGGGTTGAAAGCTTTTCCTCTAGAATCAGGAATAAGACACACTCTCACCACTCTTATTCAACATTGTACTAGAAGTTCTATCTAGAGTAATAAGGCAGTAAAAAGAAATGAAAAGCATCAAATTGCAAAGGAACAGATAAAATTGTCTCTATTTGCAGATGATATGATTTTATATGTAGGAAAACCTATTAGATCTAACCAATTAATTCAGTAGTTGCCAGATGTAAAAGTAACATACAAAAATTAGTAGTGTTTCTATACAGTTACAATGATTTTTTTGAAAAAGAGGTAAACTGATGCCTTTTACAATAGCATCAAAAACAATAAAATGCTCAGGAATACATTTAACTAAGAAGATGAAAGATTTCTACTTTGAAAGCCACAAGACATTGATGAAAGAAATACAAAACACACAAATGGAGAGGTATCCTGACTTCATGGACTGAAAAAATAATATTGTCAAAATGTCAACACTACCAAAAGCCATTCAAATATTCAACTTAATCTCTATCAAAATTCCAATGGCATATTTTACAGATGTAAAAAAAACCTCTTAAAATTTATATGGAACCACAAAAGGGCTCAAATACCCAAAGAAATCCTCAGAAAGAGTGAAGTAGGAGGCACCACTGTTCCTGATTTAGAGCTATACTATAAGCCTATAGTCATCAAAATAATATGGCATTGGGATAGAAACAGACAGACCAATAAAACAGAATTGACAGCCCAGAGAAATAAACCCAAGCATGTAAATCAACTAATATTTGGCAACAGGGCTTATAATACTCAATGGAGAAAAAGTCTTTTCAATAAATGGTGCCTGGATAGCTAGATATTCATATGCAAAAGAATGAAACTGGACCCACATATTATACTACTCACAAAAATTAACTGAAAATGGATTAAAGACTTAAATGTAGTACCTGAAAATATGAAACTCCTAAAAGAAACCTAGGAATAAAGATTTTTGACACAGGTTTTTGGTAATACTTTTTTGGATATGACACCTAAAGCACAAGAAACAAAATAAAAAATAAACAGGTGGGGCCACATCAAACTAAAAATCTTCTGCACAGCAAAAGAAACTTATCAAGAATGTGAAAAAACAACCTATGGAATAGGAAAAAATTTTTTCAGGTGACATATGTGAAAAATGGTTAATGCCCAAAGAATATAAAGAACTCATACAATTCAGAAAAAAAGTCATACATTAACAGGAAAAAGGAAAAACAGCAGAAAGAAAAAAGAAAGAAAAACAACAATTAAATAACTCAATCAAAAAATGGGCAAAAGACTGAAATAGACATTTACTGAAATAAAAGATGTGAAAAGGCAACAGGTTGTGTAATAGTCACTAAGGAAACACAAATAAAAACCATAATGAGATATCACCTCACACTTTAGAATGGTCATCATCATGACAAGAGATAACAAATGATAGCATAGATGTGGAAAAAAAGGAATCCTTTTGCAATAAGATATGACTGATTTTCCAAAGTTCCAAAGCCTATGAAACACTGACAATTCTGAATAGATCTGAAATCTCTTCATTTTGGCTTCATGTTAATTATTTCTGACTGCTGTCGTCCTGATTCAGCTTCCTTCTAGCATTATTTAGGTAATTCCAATAAGCAATGAGACTGTATGTTTAAGGTACTTTTAAAACCATCTTTTAGCTAGACCTATGAGTGCAAACATATGGGAGAGAGAGGGATGCAAAACTTGAGAGACTATTGAATGCTGAGAATGAACTGAGGGTTGAGGGGGAAGGAGGAGGGGGGAAAAGACGTGGTGGTGATGGTGGAGGGCACTTAAGGGGAAGAGCACTGGGTGTTGTATGGAAAACAATTTGACAATAAAATATTATGGGAAAAAAACCATCTTTTAGTGTCTTGATTGAAAATGAAATGCTGTGTTAGTAAAAATAACTTGTTTATTGTTCTTTTTTGACTATTATATAAATGAAGGGGATGATCAATTAGAAAACAGTCAAACTGCAAATATATGGTATCTCTGCAGGAGACACCTGGCAGGGGACCATGGGGAGAGGAAGGGGGAAAGAGAGCGGGGGAGAGTGAGGGACACAGATCAAGGGAGACTACTGAATACTGAAAAGGAACCATGGACTGAAGGCGGAGGGGGAGGGACGGAGGGGGTGATGGTCATGGTGGGGGGCACTTGTGGGGAGAAGCACTGGGTGTTATATGGAAACCAATTTGGCAATAAACTATTAAAAAAAGAAAAAAAAGCCAGACAGGTGTGTTGTGTTCTTTTTTTAAATGTTTATTTATTTGAGAGAGACAGAGAAAGAGATCTCCAGAGAGAAAGAGACCAAGCATGAGCGGGGAAGGGCAGACAGGCAGACAGAATTTGAAGCAGGCTCTAGGCTGTGAGCTGTCAGCACTGAGCCTGATGTGGGGCTTGAACTCATGAGCCATTAGATCATGACCTGAGCTGGGATGCTCAACCAACTGAGCCACCCAGGTGCCCCTGGTGTGGTGTGTTTTGTTCTTAACCACACACACACACACAAACACACACACACACACACACACACACACACACACCAGACAAAATAATTTAGAAGAAAAAAGTCATTCTTTACTGGCCTGCCAAGTTTCTGTTGAGAAATCCTTAATGTATGGGTCTTCCCTAGTAAGGTAAGGATTTCTTTTATCTTGCTGCTTTTAGGTTTTTTTCTTTATCACTATATTTTCAAATTTAATTGCAATATATGTTGGTGTTAGCCTGCTTTTGTTGATTTTAATAACAGTTCTACGTGCCTCCATTATCTGGATGTCTGTTTCCTTCCCCTGTTTATGGGAATTTTCAGCTATTATTTCCTCAAATAAGTTTTCTCTTCCCTCTTTTTTTTTTCTTTTTCTTCTGGGACTCCTATAATATGAATGTTATAATATTTAGTGGAGTCACTGAGTTTCCAAGTATGGGATTCCAAGAATTAAGTTGCATAATTCTTCTTTTCTTTTGTCCAGCTTCATTATTTTCCATTATTTTGTTTTCTAGGTCACTAATTTGTTTCTCTGCTTCTTCCAGACTACTGTTTATTGCATTAAGTCAGTTTACAATCTCAGTTATTTCATTCTTCATTTCCATCTGATTCTTTTTTAACTTTTGTATCTCTGTAGTTAGGGTCTCCCTGATGTTTTCTAGTTTTCTCTCAAGGTCAGTGAGTATCCTTAGGATTATTGCTTTAATTTCTTCACCAGACATATTACTTATGTTTCCCTTAGATCTCTGGCCATGACCTTATCTTGTTCTTTGACTTGGGATAAATTCTTCTGTTTTGACATTTTCTCCAAGTCTCTGTCTTCTTCTCTGTGTTAGAAAAACATGTTATGTTTCTTGCTTCTGAGAGTAATGGCTTTATGAAGAGTTCAGGGGTGCCTGGGTGCTCAGTCAGGTAAGTGTCTGACTTTAGCTCAGGTCATGATCTCATGGTTTGTGAGTTTGAGCCCTGCATTGGGCTCTGCACTGGCAGTGTGGAGGCTGTTTGGGATTCTCTCTCTATCCTTCTTTCTCTGACCTTACCCTGCTTGTGCTTTCTCTCTGTCAAAATAAATAAACAAACTTAAAAATAGATTTAAAAACAAAGAAGAGCTCATATAATATTCAGGGCCTGGTGTTTCAGGGAATGTCTCTGTTGTATGTTGTATGCACTCTGCTGCTGTGTTTTGGCTGCTGCATCCTTCAGACCAGTCATCTGTGGAGGTTCTCCTTGCCTGCAGTGGACAGTGTTTGGTCCATGGCCAGAATGTGAGTTTAAACTAGGTGTGCTTTTCTCTGTTTATGAAAAAAGATCTGATACTACTTCCACTAAACTAACACCCTTCAAAACTCTCTGATTGAAGACTTGGCATGGGCAGAGTTTTGTGCTGGTCTCCTAGGGAAGAGGCCTGCCCCAATGGGACGGAGGCGATCTTGACCAGGAGTGGCCATCCTGCTAAAGCGCTCAAGTGTGTGACTTGTAGTAGGTTAGACAGCCAATGTGGGCTATGCACTTTTGACTGTAGGTATCTCTGTGTTTATGCTGAAGGGCAGGGGAGGGAAAGTGAGAGATGTCTTCATAAAGGTTACTCTCAAGGAAGTACTCTGAGAAGAGCAAATTATCTCCCCACTTTGTGATCTAGGTGTCTTTTGGATCACTGTTTCCACACTGGCCCTGGGTTGTTTGCCTGCTTTCTCTCCAGGAGCAGCACAATGGCTTCCAGGTTCTATCCTAGCCACTCCTGCTGACTTGTTAAACTCCAGGTTTTAGAGATGGAGTGTGGACAGGGGCTTGTACTCGTCCTCTAAGGGAGAAGCCCACCTCATTGAGACTCAGGCAAGCTTGACTTAGAAGAGAGGTTGCTCAGAGTGTGGTGGGCAGGTGGAGGGTGTAGCGGGGTTTGGTATAAGCCATTAGGCAGCCAGTGTTCAGGCTGAGCTGCTTCTTGTTGGTGGTTTTGTTTCTGCTGAGAACAGGGGAGGGAAATGCTGCAGACAGCTTCTTTGTCCCAGGAGGAAATATGCTTTCTTTCAGGGACATGCTCCAAGAAGAGGAAATAATCTCCCCTTCTTCATGTGCCCCAGGTTTCTTCAGATTTCCATAGCCAATTACCATGCTATCTGCCCCTGGATTGTTTGCCTGCCTGCTCTCAAGGCCCTATCCCAGCCAAGACTACTGGTCTTTAAACCCAGATGGTTGCAAGAACTCAGGAAAATCAGCTCCTCTCATGTTCCCAACCAATGGGTTAGGGGAAATGTTCTCTCTGTGCCCTGTGTACTCTTCTCTCATCTTTCCCTGTGACCAGAGCTCCCTCCCCTCCATAGGACCTGCTCTCTGTTTCTCCGTAAACCACAGCTATGTACTTCCTACCTTCTTTGACATGGCTTCTCTCTCCTTTTAGTTGTGGAGTTTGTTTTGTCTGTCTTCAGGTTGATTTCTGGGGTATTTAGAATGATTTGATAGTTAACTACATGTGTTTAAGGAATGAGATGAACCTAGGGTCATCCTGCTCCTCTACCATCTTCTCTTGCCCCCTACGTTTTGCCATGTTAATTAGTATGTATTGTAATATGGATGTCCTTTTTTAATGTTTATTTATTTTGAGAGAGAGAGAGAGAAAGAGAGAGAGAGAACATGCTCATGTGAGCAAGCAGGGAAGGGGCAGAGAGAGAGACGTGAGCTGAAATCAAGAGTTGGATGCTTAACCAACTGAGGCACCCAGGCAAACCTAGCATAGACCTCCTTGAGTTGAACTTCCGGGGGGATTTCTGTGCCTCCTGGATCTAGATATCTGTTTCCTTCCCCACAGTTGGATGTTTTCAGCTATTTCTTCAAAAAAATTTTCTGCCCCTTTTATCTCTCTTCTTCTTCCGAGATCCTTATAATCTGAATGTTATTATGCTTGTTGGTGTCACTTAGTTCACTAAGTCTACTGTTATTTTGCATACTTTTTCTCTTATTTGTTCAGCTTGATTACTTTCCATTACTCTATCTCGCAGGTCATTAATTCATTCCTTGGCTCCCTCTTGCATGCTATTTATTCCATCAAGTGTAGTTTTAATTTCATCTATTTTGTTCTTTATCTGCTTGTTTCTTTTTTTAATCTCTTTGTTAATGTTCTCACTAATGTTCCCTACTCTTTTCTCCAGTCCAGTGAGTATCTTTGTGAACATTATTTTAAATTCTCTATCAAGTATTTTTCTTATAACCATTTTGCTTAGGTCTCTTGCCATGGTTTTGTCCTGTTCTTTCCTTTGGGATATATTCCTCTGTCTCCTCATTTTGTCTAACTATTTGTGTCTGTGTGTTAGGAAAGTCAGCTACATCTCTTGTGCTTCAAGGTAGTTGCCTTATGAAAAAGAAGTCTTGTAGTGTCCTATAGTGCAGGGTCCCCTATGCCCAGGAGTTGGTGCTTCAGGGAGTATCTGCTATGGGTGTTGCTTGTGCCCTGCTGATGAGTACTGGATTTTTTCCCTCTCAGTCTAGTTGTCTGAAGAAGTTCTCTTTTTCTGTTCTGGGCCATGTTTAGTCCCTGAATGAGTGGGGTGCATTTTAACAAGTTATGCATTGGTCTGCTTATGAAATGAGACCTATCACCTCCACCACACCAAGAAACAATGCCCTACACAACACATGGGTCAGGAGAAGCAATGTTGGTCGTGTTTGCACTTGTCTTCTGGTGGAGGGCCCCCACAGTCCTGGGACTGAGGCAAGTATTACTGGAATGGGCAGATCACCTGAAGAGTGGAGGGTAGGGATTAGCATAAGCAAATTAGGTAGGGAGTGTGGGCTCTATCCTGGTTTTTGTAGGTGGCCATGTGCATGTATGCCAAGGGGTAGAGGAGGAAATGACATGTGACAGCTCCTTTGTTCCTGAAGGGGTCTCTCTGTGATTACTTTGTCTGCAAGATGAGTAAATCTCTCTCCTTCCCTTGCGCCTCAGGCATTTTTCAAATTATTGCTTCTATGCTGTATCTCTGCTGGTTATTTGTTCTCCGTCATTTTAAGGGCAGGGACTCAGCTTTTTAATGCCCTTTGGGTACTTTTTAAAATTCCAGGCTTTGGGAATGTAAACTAGTACAGCCACTCTGGAAAATAGTGTGGAGGTTCCTCAAAAAACTATCCGTAGAACTCCTCTATAACCCAGCAGTGGCACTGCTGAGGATATACCCAAGGGATACAGAAATGCTGATGCATAGGAGCACATGTACCCCAATGTTCTTAGTGGCACTTTCTACAATAGCCAAATCATGGAAAGAGCCTAAATGTCCATCACCTGATGAATGGATCAAGAAGATATGGTATACACACACACACACACACACACACACACACACACACACACAATGGAGTACTACATGACAATGAGAAGGAGTGAAAGAATGAAATCTGGCCATTTGTAGCAAAATGGATGGACCTAGAGAGAGTCATGCTAAGTGAAATAAGGCAGAGAAGGACAGATACCATATGTTGTCACTCATAGGTCTAACAGGAGAAACTTAACAGAGGACTATGGGGAGGGGAAGGGGGAAAAAGAGTCAGGGAGAGGGAGGGAGGCAAATCATGAGAGACTCTTGAATATAGAAAATGAACTGAGGGCTGAAGGTGAAGGGGGAATGGGGAAGGGAGGTGATCGTCATGGAGGAGGGCACTTGTGGGAAAGAGCACTGGGTGTTGAAACCAATATGACAATAAAGTATATAAAGAAAAAAATAAAAATAAATAAATTCCAGGCTTTAAGTCCCACTGATTGGAAGAACTCACGAATTTCATTTCCTCTTGCTTTCAAACCAAATATCTTCCTTGTGTGGGTTCCACAGTGTGATAATATAATTCTTAACTGTTCTCCTTGCCAATGGCTCCTTCCCTACCATGGATGTCCAGAAGCGTTTTGCTCCCAAACCTTGTTTCCAGTCTTCCTGCCTTTATCGATGTAGCTTCTTCTCTACCTTTAGTCATGAAGTTTCTTCTGCCAGTCTTTGGGTTTTTTTTCTAGGTTATTTAAGCTAATGTGAGTGTTATCTAGTTGAATCCATCTGACAATGCATGCTTAGGGACTTTCTACTGTGTCATCTTTCCAGTATTCTTATTCATGTATTTGGAGACATTGTGACTATTGACATAGTCTTTTAATATTGGTAGCTCATTATATTTTGATCAAGTTTCCATTTACTATTTTCTTTCTGCTTGAATAATTAAAAAAAATACTTTTAGTGGTGGGGCACCTGAGTGGCTCAGTCTGTTAAGCATCTGATTCTTGATTTCAGCTCAGGTCATGATCTCATGGTAGCGAGATCAAGCCCTGTGCCAGGCTCTCTCCCTCTGCCCCTACTCCATTAGTCCTCTCTCCCTGTTTCTCAAAAACAAAAACAAAAACAAAAAAAGCCACAATTCTTTTAGTGGTTACCTGTTGGTAATTAATTTTACCATTTTTTGTTTTTCTAAAAAAACATATTTTACCTTCATGTTTTTAAGATATATTTTTGATAGGTATATAAATTTAAGGTTTTTCCCAGTATTTTGATGACACTTCTCCATTGTCTTTTGACTTGTAAAGTATCTTATGAGAAGTTTGCTGTTGTTATTGTTGTCACCTTCCTTGTAATGCTCTTTTTAATTAGCTGCCTTTTAGATTTTATTTTTATTGCTGTTATTTTTAGCAACTGTTATTATTTGTATTGGTATGATTATCTCTATATTTAGTATACGTGGGGCTCATTAAGAACTTGGAGTTTAGGCTTATTATTTTAATATCATTTGAAAAATAATAAACTTTAACTAATATTTCTTCAATTATTTTTCTATAGCCCTTTTCCCCAGACACATCCTGAGACTTCAATGTCATTATGTCTATCAGATCACTTGATATCATCCCACAAGTCACTGATGCTCTTTTCGGTGTTTGGTCTTCTTGTGCTTCTTTATGGCTACTTTATATTGCTGTCTTCAAGTTAACTCATCTTTTCTTCAGCTTTGTCAAATATACTGTTAATCCTACCCAATATATTTTTATTTCAGATACTGTATTTAAAAGTGCCATTTTTGTCTTTTTAAAGTCTTCCACTTTTGTTTTCATCATGTTTATGGTTTCTTCTATTTTATGAATATATGAAATATATTTGCAATAGCTTTTTGTCTACTACATTTATCATTTCTCCCATATCTGGAACTGTATTTATTGGTTGATTTTTCTTCTAATTCTGGCTCATATTTTCTTTTGTCTTGAATTCCTGATATTTTTTCAAATTGGATATTAGATGTGATTTATATTATTAGATAGTGGATTTGTTAAATTTCTTTAAAGAACATTGGACTTTATTCTGGCAGGCAGTTATGTTAATTGCAAAGTTTTATGTTTTCAAGGCTTATTTTTTATGATATGTTGAGGAATACCCAGGGTTGTCTTTAATATAGTACAAATTTATTCCCACTTTAAGGGAATAAATTTCTGAGAACTGCCTCAGAATGTGAAGGCCTCACCATTCTGGCTTGTGGAAATCCAAACTGTTCTCAGGTCTTTTGTGAGCTTCAGAAAATGTGCAGCCTACTGGTCTCCACTGATTATTTCGTGGGGATCTTCATGGAGATCCAACTCATATTAGTCTAGACCAATATTCAGCCAAATATTTGAGGGAACTACACTGTAGTCTTTCAGAACTCTCTTTTTTTCTCTGTGAAATTCCATCTTCTAAGATATTGTGATTTATAAATTCTTTCTAGACCCCACAACCCTCCATATTCTGATCTCCATCCCCTAAATGCAGGTAGAATTCAGGGCTCTGTTTTGGTTTCACCTCCCTGTACATGAACCTGGAAATTCCCATTAGAGAGTTACCTGGGGCAATAGTAATGCTCTATTCCTTTGTTTCCTCTTAGAGATCATTGTCTGTGCTTCATATGGTCAAATTTCTTAAAGCAGTTTTTTTCCATATATTTTACTTGTGTCTCACATTGTTCACAATTTGAAGGCAATTCCTGTAATAGTTCTTCACGGTTGGAATTAAATTATTTACACTTTTTTACTTTAAACATTTTTAACATTTATTTATTTTTGAGAGACAGATCATGAACAGGGGAGGGGCAGACACAGAGGGACATACAAAATTCGAAGCAGGCTCCAGGCTCTGAGCTGTCAGCACAGAACCCAACACGGGGCTCAAACCCATGACCTGTGAAATCATGACCTGAGCCGAAGTCAGACGCTCAACCGACCGATCCATCCAGATGCCCCAGACACTCTTTTACTTTTAATTTGCTTCATTATTGTATCAAATTACACTTTTTATTTATTTTTATTTATTTATTTTTAAATAGTTTATTGTCAAATTGGTTTCCATACAACACCCAGTGCTCTTCTTCACAAGTGCCTTCCTCCATCACCACCACCTCTTTCCCCCCCTTCCCCTTCAACCCTCAGTTCGTTTTCAGTATTCAATAGTCTCTCAAGTTTTGCATCCCTCTCTCTCTCCAACTCTCTTTCCCTCTTCCCCTCCTCCTGTTCTTCCATTAGGTGTCTCCTGTTCTCCTGTTAGACCTATTAGTGCAAACATATGGTATCTGTCCTTCTCCACCTAACTTATTTCGCTTAGCATGACACACTCGAGGTCCATCCACTTTCCTACAAAAGGCCAGATTTCATTCTTTCTCATTGTCATGTAATACACCATTGTATATATATATATATATATATA